>NC_056746.1:759882379-759937379 GCF_019279795.1 Protopterus annectens
CAAGAGTCATTCACCACAACATCTACCTTGTTCTAATTAAGTAAGTTTCTAGGGAACAGTATAATTCTCTTAGATATAGTCATTAATATAGTGAAGTTTAGCTTAGATGTTTTTCTTTATTTGTGCAAGCCTGTACTGCAATGGTATTTTAAATATTTCCTCTGCTTTTAAACTCTGATGTCACTGTGAATATTATTTAGTATTGCCTTGCTCTTTTATTATTTATTATTAAATATATTTAAACCTTTCAATGTGGTTGATCTGTGTAGAGATATTTAAGTTTTGAGAGTACTTCCATGTTTATTTGTTGACACTGTGGGGGTCACTCCTAATAGCCTTGCTCTTGGTCAAACTACCATTTGTATTAGTATTAATATTACACAGTAAGCTTGGACACCCTTTGTTAAGGGCCCTAAATTAGCTGATAAGGAATGACTGGTGGCAGTGATAACTACATTATAGTCTGGGCAGAAGGGGCATAGCTAGTAAACCTGTTCCATCCTCTCACAGGTGTGTGTGTGTGTGTGTGTGTGTGTGTGTGTGTGTGTGTGTGTGTGTGTGTGTGTGTGTGTGTGTGTGTGTGTGTGTGTGTGTGTGTTTGTGTGTGTGTGTGTGTGTGTGTTTGTGTGTGTGTGTGTGTGTGTGTGTGTGTGTGTCAGCCACTTGGGCACTGACATGAAGCACTGGTTGGACAGAGAGGGTGCTGGAGGTCTTGGCTTGGTCACTCAGCTGAGATATCAACTCTGTAGCTGTGCCAGTGGGGAGTCTTATTGCAGATCAGGCGAAAGAGGGATAAACCAGCCCTGGACTGACTGTGGTCTCTGTGTGCTCTTAAGGAAAATTGCACTTGATGGAAATACTGTGTGTGTACTTGTCATCCTCTCAGTGAACATCCCCACTGTTGCCAGTGGTGAGGATTGAGGATCCTTGATTAATTAGTTGAATTTAGCCAAGCTGAAAATGTGAGACTCTAACGAGTTGAAGGAGGGATAATAGCAGCAGTAACTTGGCCAGGAACTGAAACTTGCAAAACTGCTCTTTATTAAAAGTCTGTTTTATCCCAGTAATTTTTGACACGTTTTCAAGCATCTTTCAGAAAATGTGTAATAAATCAGTAGGAACAACATTTGTAAAACTCAGTGCAGACCAGTCAATGACACATGATCTGCAGACTCTAAAACTTGGCAGTTTTTTTAGGTGTTCTACTCTAAGTGAATTGAAGTCTAGTCTAACAACAAATGGTAGGACTACTTGTTCTCAGAATCTGCACTCTTATAGTGCATAATGAGACAGATTTAGCTTTCCAAAGAAATCAGGATGTCTGCCCCTATGAGGGCAGTGAAGGATAAATAAAATAAAATTAGCAATGAGTACTTATTTTGCTTCATGTAGCTATGGGAGGTGAAGAAATTCATAGCAAGATAAAAAATATATGCTTTTTCATCATTTGCACATAGTGGCCCTTTAAAAACTTGGAACTAACTGACATTTAATAATGTTTGCCAGTTATACTGTTTGTTTTATAAAATTGTAGGTATATCATTTCTTCTGGAGGCAAACTTTATAACTTCAAATGAAAAGACATATATCAGCAAAACCTTTGTGTATTTTTATGTGCTTTAAAAGGGATACCTGATTAAAAGTTATATTTCTGGCACTTGTTTCATCTTAGAAGTGTTATTGAATAGTGTTTGTCTTGTTAGCAATATGTGTTATCAATATGTGTAAGTGTATGTTAGCAATATGTGCAAGTTAGCGTATGCAATAGACATTAAGTTTATGTAGTGGAACTTTCAAAGTTTTGTAATGTGCATATGAATGACTGCACAGTGCAAGTGTATACCTCAGATAAGAGACTATGAACTGAGTGAAAGGGAGGTGCAGAATACGTTCACCATCAGTGGGTACATAAACAACACCAAGAGTAGCAGAGGTTCCTGAAAGAGCAGTGGGTACAGTGAGAACACAGTAGCCATGCTAGGAGAAGCAGACACCTTCAAACAGAGATGTGATCGGAAAATGGGTGAGGCAGAAATGATTAACTTGAATCTTCCTCTGTGTGCTTGACTTGCACCATAGTCTAGTTCTGATTATTCATTTTTAAATTGTTAATGTCTTTCGTCATTCTCTGAATCAGGTGTACATATTAACTAATGAATAATTGTGATTGACACAACAATTGTCCTTTGAGCTTTTATCTCTCTCTTTGACTCCACTGAAAATAGATATCCTGGTCAACAGATGCAAATCAATAAATAATAATAATAATAATAAATAAGTCACACAGTTATCATAAATCTGAATCGTACCATTAGACATTTATTTCAACTCACCTAAGGATATCCCAAAATTCTAACATCAGTTACTAATTTCCTTTCCCTTATGGTATCACCTAATCTTATCATTAGCCATTTCTTTTATCACAACTTATAGTATAACACATTTTGGCAATAGTTATTTATATCCTCTTATTTAATGGTAGCTACAATTCATATTATCAGCAGGTAATTTACAGTGGTTAGCCTTTTAGTCTTCCTCTAAAATGACAACATCCACACAGGCTTCAATTTTGTTTATGCCAGCTTCTGTCCTTCAGGTTGTACAATAATAAACTTTAGGTCAGCATATTGTCAGCTGTTTTTGTTAAGTAGTTCTGTGGTTCTTTCAGAAAATATATAGTTAAATATCCTGAAATAAATCATGGTTTTAGAATAGAAGTTACATTTAAGTCATCACATGTGACATTACCCAAACCAGAAGTATTGTAATATGTTCACTCAGAACACTCTGCAATGTTCTTCTGTTAACAAAATTATTTATTTGAATTGACTTACCAGGGTAGAGCACAGATTTAAAGATAATCAGTTTTCTTAGTACCAGTACTGGAAAGAACAAAATCTAATTTATGTATCTGAAAGCTGAAGGCTACAAATTTCATTTGAGACAGGGCAGAGAACAGACAACAGAGAATATGGACAGTGAATTGTAATTACACTACAGTTTAAAAAACAAGGGCTATTTTATAGCATTTCTGTACTAATACAAAAATTGTGGACAGGTACTTTGAATTCCATAACATAAACATGTTCCACCCAGAAAAATCTTAGCTCATTGATTTTGTGACTTATTGTTAAAAATGGAATAATGAAAGTGCACCACGATAAAACAAATAACCAAGAAATGTAAAGTGAAATGTCAGGATCACCCATGGTAGAAGTAAAATAATAGCTGAATCTCTACATAGAATTCTTTATTAAAAGCACATCACAAAGGCACTCACAGTTTAGCAAAATGCTTTTGTTCAAAAACATTCAAACTGTACTTCATGAGAACTATTAAACTATAATTGTACCATTAATTCAAAACATTCTTCTCTCATCAGTTGTTACATTACTTAATGCATTAAGCTGTAAACTTGACACCCACCCATTCTATTTTAAGATATTTGTTACCTTGTAAAACAAAAACAAAACATTATGGCCGGGATTCACTAATCCTCTGTGTAAGACTTACTAAGTCTTACTTGGAGACTGCAGTCTAACAGTATGACGTCAGCATGTCATGCATATGCATGAGGGCGCGCTGACACAACTCTAAGGCTAACACGGAGTGTGCACGAGTGCAGGGGGTGTGTCAGACTGCCGAGCAGTCCAAATATCCACGCCGCTGCAAGTGCCTAAACAGCAAATGCCACCAGACATGAGCGAGTCCGCTCAAATGTGCAAATCTCCAACACTACACACCCCCACATTCCAAACCCGTGTACAAATATAATAAAATGTAAAACCATTTTTTTTTCTCATTCCCGATACAGCTGCCCGTATTTGCATGTGTGTGCGCGGGTTTGCCCATTGCTTAGCTACAGTTAGCAGTTCAGACATCGAAGAGGATAATAAACTACTTATATGCAAATTAAGCCAAATAGCAATAGCATAGTGGTATAACCTTCGCACAAAGAGGAGGCATTCCTGGTTCGAGTCCCACCACCCCCCTTCCCATTTTCTGTAGTAAATCTGTGCATAAAATTAATTCCTGACATTTGCCTTTTAAATATTAGTACAATGCATTGAAATGGCCTATGTAGTAGTGAACGATATTTTATATATATATATATATATATATATATATATATATATATATATATATATATATATATGTATATATATAAGAAGGTGAAACGGTCATGCATACTGATAAATTCATAAGTAATGTATCTTAAGCAGTGTGAAGCACTGCTAAGCAAAGTTTACCAGTATTAAGCATATTTAAGTATAATTGCTCATAGCTTAGAAGTGCTTTAACTAGCACAAAAGCTTTGCGCCGAGCTGCGCATCATGCCAACTAGCGCAAACAAAACATGTTTGTGCGAAGCTGCGCACCGCGCTAACTAGCGCAATGTCTGTCAACGTCGGGCAACTTCGGTAAATGTACAGCAATGTTGGGCAAAGTTGAGCAAAGTCGGCTAAAGACAGCCACACCCCCGCTACTGGTCAGGCCAGTAGTAAACTAAAAAGCAATGACAGGCCTCGAACCCAGAATAGTGTGCACCATAATCACATTACTGATCCACTAAGCCATGACAGCATTTGATGTTCATGGACTGTCAACACACATATACATATTAGTCAAAGTTTACCCAGTGTTAAGCAGGTGCGCACTCAGCTGAAAATTTTCAAATCTGGCCAATCAGAAATAAGTGTGGGAAATGAGGCATATTTAAGCTTCATAGGTGGGAATACTTGCATAACTGGTTCTAGCTCCCATCTGCAGGCAGCAATGGCTGGTGTCGGAGAGGGCTCTTGCTTCCGAGCGCAACGGTGGGGCATTGAGGAGTCAAAAGTGATGGTTTGGCTCCTCATTCATCATGATGCTAGATTCCTGCAGGGCCAGTTCCATGGCATGGAATACAAAGCGGAAACCTGGAACCGTCTCGCACATGAACTCACCAGTGCCATATGTGTCCCTCGGACTGGTGAGCAGGTCAGACACCACCATGCAGACCTGAAGAGATGCAAGCAGGACCAACTGAACCAATGGATACAGGAGGCCCGTGGGATGCAAAATGCTCCACTACTGTGTAGACCCAAAATCAGAAAAAAGGCCAGCACCAAGGAAGGTTCAAAAGTAGTTTAATAAAACTGAAACTAGACCGGTTTCAGCAGCAAGGCTTTCATCAGTAGTATAGTCAGCAAAAAGCACTTAGTCATCATCTTATATAATGTTCTCTAAGGCATCTATATGACATCACTTCCTGATAAGTCAAAAATGCAAACAAGGCAAAAGTAATTGAAAAATACAATCAAGGCAAAAGTAATTGAAAAATACATAGTTCAGTAAACAAAAAAGTTTGCCTAAGTTGCATGCATATCTCCAGATTATAATGAAAAAATCCAAAGAGACACAGTATACTGGTATATCAATGATAATAAACAAACTTAATAAAAACATACAATAAAGGGTAAATGCCCAAAATAAACCCGAAACAAAAGTCAGGTTATAAGAATTCTGGTGTTGAATACCAGCCACAGTATCCTAAAATGAGCTGAAATGCAAAAACCTAAGCAATGCAACCTGATAAGAAATAAGTACATATACGTAATGCAAGTGATGGTTAATTACAAATTATAATTTATCATTTAATCCAGGAGGGAAAAGCCCCCCAAGTTTAATGATCCACCTTTTTTCTTTGGTATTTAGGATATCATGCCAACCTGTTTTAAAAGATCGATTCCCTATGATATGATCAATGATGGTAAATGTAAATTTGGCAGTGGGATGTTTGATAACATGTCTATATAGTGCATTAGTTAATCTTCTGTTTCTAATGTCACCAAGGTGTTCAGAGATCCTGACACGAAACTGTCTAGACGTTTGGTTTTTCTGATTTTGGGTCTAACAAGTGCTCTTGCCGTGCACCAGCCTAACTTGCTAGCTCCTATACACTCCACTACTGTGTAGGTAGCCATGGAATGAAGTATGTAAAAATTGCTAGTGTAGTCGATAGTATGGATAGGTATATGTCTCAATATCACTTCATTTACTTCACAGCTGCAGGTGTCTGTGCTGCGAATCAGCAAGCCTATGCAGATAGGCTGCTAAGGCTGCGCCACCAGGCAGGTTAGTAATTATTCTGCATGTATTGTTATATAAAATAAGTGAGAGAGCCTGACAAAAAGTGTCGTAGCCCAATAATAAAGGTATAATAAGGCTTGAATAACCTCTCTGCATGTACTGTTATGTAAAATAAGTGAGAAAGCCTGAAAAAGAGTGTTGTAACCCATTAATAAAGGTATAACAAGTCCTGAATTATTTCTCTGCATGTATTGTTGTATAAAATAAGTGAAAGAGCCTGAAAAAGAGTGTTGTAAACCATAAATGAAGGTATAATACATCTTGAATAAGACGTCTGCATGCACTGTAATATCAAATAAATGAGAGAGCCACTAGAAAATTGTGTAATGTAATTAATAAAGGTATAACTCCTGTAGTGTGTCCGTGTTACTTTCTTCGAAATGTTAATGTACTCTTGCAGTATAGAAATAGCAGTGTGGTATTAAGTGCTGTCAACCCACACTTGGGTAGGCCCATAGAAAGTGGATGAAGGGAGTGCCAGTATCTGTTAAGCATATATACAGTCCTCAACTGTTGTTTCAAGGCTGACATGTATAGGTAAATCTGGCACATGAGTAGCTTGATATTGTGTTCACCAGAAATGTCAGTATGCTGCTAGAAATGTAGGACGCTGTTAAAATATAACTGATAATGTCATCTGAACACATCCAGATATGTAGACATATAAATATAAATAAAATATATAAATACGTAGCAGTAGCATTTGCATCCTGGACAGTTCATATGTAAGATACAGGCCAGGTATATAAGGAACTAGCAAAACACATTTCACAACGTCATGGACGTTGCCTAGTGTAATAATACATGTAGGGGATATATACCTGAAGTCAATAGGAATGTAGTGTAAACTATAAGTACATATAAGTTGCTAATGGAGGCATCTTTTTACACCCTACTGTATGTGCATAAACAATGCAATTCCACACCTCAATGGGTATGTGTAATCTCAAAACATTTGTTGGGACATATGTCCTATTGGTTTATAAATATCTGCATTTACTTTGATGCAGGTGCCCTGTTCAAACACCACAATCTTGGTGGCCTGTTGCCACCAATCAATCCTGCATGCTGTTGGAATGTCCACTGTTGTTCTATATATGCATGTGTTATGCTTGCTGCTCAACTGTTGGAACTCTGGTGTGTTGGGTTAATGGGAATATTACTGCATGCTGTTACAACTAATTTGGAATGCTGTTGACTGTTACCAACCCATATTGTCATTAAATTCTCCGAAACACAGAATGTATGGGAAAGCTGGTCCCAGCGGACCCACCTGTCCCATCTCAGCTGGCAATGGCACCTGACACAAGCAGATCCGGTGCCCAGCCTGGGACCTCCTCCTCCATTGGCCCTGTGCTACCTTTGGGTGGAAGCACTGCCGGGGATGGGGCTCATCCCCCCCCTGCGAGTGTGGCCAGAGGAGGGGCACCTATCACCCTCCAAACGGTCCGGGCTATGGTGCGTAGAGAGATCGAGCGTTAAGTCGTTGATCCTCTATGCCAGCTCGAGGCAAGAGTGGCACGACTCACGGGTGAGCCTGACCCTCCTACACAGCCCCCAGCACAGCCACCCTCCGGGCTGTGAAGGTGCAGTGATGACTGCCCATGGGTGGGGATCTCAGTTCCACTGTTGCCATCTGTGGGCTCATGGGCTTGTGATTTCCAAACATCCTTCCCCGTCAATGGTGTTCACCCACCCCATGTGTCATATTCCACCCTTGTATGCATCTTGTTTGTCTTGTCTGTTTACCGCCCCAACCTACCTCCCAAAATATACCTACTTCCCCTACCCCACATTCCACTCTCACCTGAAAAAAAAAGGGCAATCTACTCCCACAAAAAAAAATTACGCCCCATACATAGCTGCCCATTTTGCACAAATGTCCGCTGGACACAGAAATTGAAATTTAATTGGCAGTACAACATACTTCGTTGTCCTCACCCCTCTCTCAGGGGTGGAAGGTTTCAAATTTCCCTCCAAATTACTAGTATATGCACAGCTGTTGCTGTTAAAGAAATGGGCAGCTATGGACCTTCCCTACACCCATCCTGCACATCCCGAGCTGTTTTCCCTACTGTCTTTCCCTCTTTGTGCCCCTTTTTCACCACTTTCCTATCTCCCCATTTTCTTTTATTTCAAAGAATTGAGCGCGAGGGTTAGCGTAATTAAGCACTTTTAAGCAGTAGTAAGTGGCTTTGCGCGAGTGTGCACCTGTGTGCACTTAGCTTAGTATTGCTAAGCGTCATGCAAACCCATGCAAACCCACTTACAACTGCTTAAAAGTGCCTCAGTTACCATGCATATGAGGGGCCTTGTTCGGCTCAGCAGCAAAATAAAACACCACTGTCAGTCTCGAACCCCAGACCGGGTTGTTGCTAAAATATATATATATGTGAATGTAAAGGAAAGATAGGAATGCCATAACACAAAACCTGTTCTGTGGAACTTTACCAGCAGTTGTTGTGGAATTGCATTACATGACTGTGATAACAGAACCAGACATTCTAGCAGTAAATAATGTTACAGCAGCACTTTACAACCCTCACACAGTATCATAGCAGGACAATCCCCACCCAAATGCACAAAATACCTGTGTGTTCAAGGTACAGCAAGGATGTAGGTAGGCATACTCAGTACTGGAATTATCCAGTTTTCATGAGCATCCTGTGATAATGTCAACAAAAGAAAAAGCACAAACTGTGCAGAAGTGAGTACATTAATATCCACAGTACAGCAGTTCCCAAACAGTTCATGTGCAAAATGAAAACATCTCAATAACTACATATGTATGCCAGCTAATTGTATAAGTAGAAAAGAAAATACATACTCCCATGTATCTTGTGTTAGCATTTGCAGGGGTGAGTACAATTCTACATTGTCAACTGTGTACTGGAAGTGGCAACATTCAGGTCTGAGTACAACATTCAAATCACTGGCTACACCCCTAGCATCAGTTATGAGAAGTATACCAACCTTCTGACTTACACAACAATGTCCACAGCAAACAAGCATGATCCCCACTTTGGAAAGCTGAAAGGGCTACGCCTACCTGACTTAGCAATTTATAGTATTGGGTTGCTATGACAGTGAGTACTGCAAGTACAACACAGCAGGCTGCATGCAATTACCAAATGGTGGCCACCAATTGGTGCAGAAGCCATCACATGCACATGTGCAGATGCCTATAAAAGCAGGCTGTACTTGCTATCCACACATGCAATCACTTCATTGCATGTACGGAGGGAGAGAGAGAGCGAGAGAGAGAGACGTACAGACGTAGCCAACAGCAGCAGGAAAAAAGATCAACCACAAATACATTGAAAGAATAAGTAATATATAGCAAAAAAAAAGAAAAACTAAAAGAATATATTGAAAAATATATATATATTGAAAAAAAAAGTGTATTCAAAAGAAAAATATATTGAAAAAAAAATCTCATATTGAAAAAAAACTAATATATTAAAAAAAAATATTTCAAAAAAAATATATATTGAAAAGAAAAATATATTGAAGAAAAATAATATTGCAAAAGTAATAATATATTGAAAAGAAGAATAATCATATTGAAATAAAAATATATCTTGAAGAAAATCATAAGCTATAAAAAGAAAAGCTATTACAAAACACACGAAACAGGAATGTGAGCACATACAAAGGTAATGTATGTAACAGCTATGTATTTACTGGCATGTAGTAGATGTTTATGAAGAGTACTCTACATAGTTTGAATCATCCATATGTGGCAGCAGTACGTATCTATGCACAGATGCCCTGCATAACTACTGGCATGGAGACATCGGTGTGCAGCTGTGTGCAGTGGGATATGACTGTGACATATGTAGTTCAGCATTAAATGTCAAACATCTGATCCATGTTATCTGTGTTCTGTACAGCAGTATGTACAATGTCTGCTTGTGGGAGTCGCGCATATGGTTATATAAACATGGATGTGACAGTAACAAATGCATGATAGTCATATTAATGTGTAGCTTAGCATTGGCAACAGCTGTACCAGGCTGGTATGCTAATCTAGCAATTGCAGCTATATATATACCTTCTAATATTACTGTGTGCTCACATGTGACATCTGTTCATGTTGCAGCAAGGCCCAACAGGTCAGCCGTGAGGTACACGAACTTACAACAGTGTGGATCTTGTGTGTGTATGGCACACAGATATGGAGAGATCTGTCTGTGTCAGATATATTAGCATCTGTACATGTGCATAGAACAAGGGACATACTGCAACTCTTTATGAAGGGTGGACATATATATGTTGTTGAAGGTTGTTATGTGCATATGTCTATGTAGGTTGTAGTGTGTGGAAAACAAGACAGCATACAGTGCTGTTATATGACATGTGGTGGTTAAACGCTGTGGGTATAATTCGTCAGGTTTGCAGTGTTGCAGCCAGTGAGGCCTGCTAAAGCTACATGGGCTGAGAACACCTTCAATGCATTCTGCACAACACTGTGCAATATTATGACATAACGGTATACCTCACAACCTTTGCATAATTGATATCCCCACCATGAAAGGTGGACTGTATATGTGCCTATATGTATATCTACATGTACACCAATGGACGTATATATGTATGTGTGTGTGTGTGTGTGTGTGTGTGTGTATATGTATATATATATATATATATATATATATATATATATATATATATATATATGTATATATATATATATATATATATATATATATATATATATATATATATATATATATATATATATATATATATATATGTATATATATATATATATATATATATATATATATAAATGTATATATATATATATATATATATATATATATATATATATATATATATATATATATTTAGAGAGAGAGAGAGAGGGTCATATTTACAGCAGCAGATGCCTGGTGACAAAGCCATGGACCCAAGCTTAATGTTGACACTGCATTGGCATATCTGTATCCATGAACTACCACATAGGTGGTAGTCTACTTAACACTGAAGGTGTGATAAGAGACCATGGGACACAGGTGGGCAGTAGTCACCCCTTTGATAATCACAGTGCCACACTAGTCATGTCATCTGTCTACGTGGCACACGTCATCACAAAAGGTGTGTCATCCAGGGAAATATAGGTCAGTGTTTCCCTCTACTCATCACACATAAAGCCCATTATCGAGTACAATGCCCCATGTGATATGTACCTCCCAAGACATCTACAGCAACTGGAAACGACACAGACATACCTCACAAAGAGTAATACTGGCCTCAAACAGATGCCCTATGTAGACCATCTCACAAACCCACAGCTAGACTGTGTTGCATAGCGCCTACACAGAGGTGACCTCTGCCTAACATACTTAGCTATGTCAAACCCAGAGCTGTTGGACATGCTCCACGTAGACAGATCACAATCCCTACGAGCTACATGCTCTAGGAACCTAAACCTTGTGATCTCAATAGACAGCACATACTGGAGGGATAGATTCCTATCTCAGAGACATCCCATACTCTGGAACAAACCACCTATCAATAGCAAACAAAGCCCCTAATTAGCTGTCATCAGAAATAATCCTGATGAATGTATGGGAGATAGGAAATACACCCTGGGAATCACCTCTGTGGCTCTGCTTGACAGGGCCACGTGAAACATACTTACCTGTGTGTCAAAGGCCAGGGTAGCATATGGCTAGACTTCTATAGTCCCTAGGGCCAATAGCCTATTACCTACCTATGAAGCGATACACACCCACATGTACTTGTTGCATTAATTGCTATGTGAGGTTGACTGAGTGTGATGGGGAATGTGTTGGTGAATGTGTCAGAGTTCTGTATATGTGTGATAGCTTAGTGGAAAACTGTTTCAGTCATGGTATTATGTGTCCTAGCTGTGATCCCAGCAAAGGATGTGTATGCAATCACTAGGCAGAAAAAGCAGTATGACATACGGTCTGATGTAGTCCCTTGGTGTTGACTGGGGTGTCCCATTGTAGGTTAAAGCAGTACATGTATGCTTATTGAGTGTTACTGCTGGTGAATCCAACTCATGTATGAACTGTAGTACTACCTGAAGCTGTATGCCTACACAGCACAGTATGGTGTATGTCCACATTTCTTGGAACCACTGTTTTGTGTGTTCCCTGTAGTCCTCACAGATTACATACCTCTGGCATAAGGCTTTGTAACTACTGACACACAGTACTGTATGGTACACAGGTAAAGGTCATCTGGGTTGCCATACCTTTGTGTCTGGTATGTACATCTGATGTGTGTGTGGGTATGCCTGTACCATGGCCTCGGTCATATGTGTGTTACAGGATATAAGTGCATATCTAGCAACATGTATAGTCTAGTACAGCAGTATGCCACCTATATTAATGAATGTGCACATATGTTAGGCAAGGGTTTGCCATCAACGACTAGTGTGGTACACTGGTAATACTGTAACTGGACTTTACAATCATTGCAATGGAATACATATTTCCTGATGCATTAGCTTGAGATACACCCCCTGTGGCTAGGTGGTACATTGTGTCGCATGCAGTGTGCCATGCACTGTTGTATAGTCTTGCATACTGGTTTATCTTTGTTGCTGTGCAAAACATGGTTTGATATATAGAGTGTGCCAGGCACTGTCAGACAGTTGTGGGCTGAGCACTGATATGTGGTATTGAAAGTGTGTATCCTCTGACAGCCAATAGGTTGCTATATATGGCAGTTAATTGATATCTGTACTTTACAATGTTACGTGTGCCACATGACATGCTCACACATATTGTTTCCTTGTCTTCCAGGGTAATGGCCCACCGTCGTAACCCCACCTACAGCATGGCAGAGGAGGAACTGATAACAGCAAGCCTGGGGCTGCACTATTCCCTGCTCTTCTCCAGAACCAGCCAGGACCAGCATGAGCGGACTGCACTGTGGCAAGATCTTGTCCGTAGGGTAAATGACATAGGCATGCATAACTGGACATATGAGCAGGTACGCCATCACTGCAGTGATTTAATTAGACATGTCCAACAGCGTGCGTCAGATATCCATAGACAACAGCTTGCCACAGGTGGTGGGGTACCCATCCATCCCCCCCTCACCAGAGTGGAGGAGCTGCTCCTGAGCCAGGTGGCTCCTGGCCAACAGCAACAACAACAAGCAACATGCATCATCATGGAGGCCAGAGCCACCCAGCAAGTTGTCACGGAGCGTTCAGGTAACATGGCATAGCTGTACACTACTGTTACCTCTATTGGTAGAGCATGCTCATGTGAGATGTGTAATGTGTAGTTAGAGGATGTGGTGCTTAGTGTTGTGCAATACTAATAATTAGGAATGTAATCTGTAGGCCTGTGACTGTCAACCGCTGTACTACTGTAAGATTGCGGACACACAGTAGCAATGCCACAGTTGTTGCCACTGACAAACTGTCTCATATCCTTGTAGGTCCCTCTGGTGTGACAACAAGGCAGCAGACCCATGCTGGTGAGTGTGTTCTACATTTAATATTACTAATTAAATGTGCATGTCATAGGTGAGCTGTAGGCCATGTACACGTAACACACCTACGCATAATGCATGCTGTGCATGCTTGCTGTGAGACTATGCACATCCCAGTAATGTGGGTAGCTGCCTAAAACACATAACAATACACAGAGCATCCCACACAATTGTGGCAACACTGTAGTGGACATTGGATAGGCAGAGGCAATACACATGCACACAACATACACAACTTTGTCATACGAGGTACACGTTCACATGCTACACATGGCGTATTCAGACACCCGCTGTAAGGTCACACTCCAGTATCCCAAATGTCATCCGCACAGCACACATAATATACCTGAGGGGCAGATGCCTCTCATGTGGCTGTGTGACACTCTTCAACACATAACACATTCATGTTAGGCAATGCCCCCTATTGGGCACCATACAAACCCATGTAACAACTGGCTGTGAAATGGTGAATGTAGCCATGGGATAGCAGTTCTGGTACAGCATGGTATGTGCCGGTCTGGCACACATTAGTAGCCTCAAGTGACCACATGATGCTGCATGATGATGGCTCATGGTACTACACCCCATCCAGTTACAGTGACCACAGTACTACACATAGCATTAACTGTGTGCACCTCAATGTTGTGTGTGTGCAAACATATGGACTGATACACAATATGCATAGTAATCACCTTTTGTACAAAGTGACACATATATGCCTTGTAATGCTATTGAGTGTATAGGTCACATGACACACACTGTGTATGTGTGATGTTTAATGTTGCAGTTGTGTTGTAGCATGCCATGCCATGGCTGGCACTGGCATGGCCACAATATGTCCTACACTCAACATAACCACTGTACAATGGCTATGTTGAGCAATGGTATTCCATCAAGTATACATGCACCACTCATCCTGTGTGTATACATAGCATGCATGTGCTAAACCTGTGTCTACATTTATCTGCTAAAGACACAGGCACTGTAATCAGAAATGGATATCTGTGTGACACACAGATACACATCCAGCCATGGTATGTATACCTGTGAATGATGGTGCACAGGACATTGCAGAGCTTTTAATACTTACACAGCAATATTGTGTCCATGTACACATTGCGTTCCAGGGTGAGGCCAATCACTGAAGAACAACACACATGCATCAAAGCCATGTATACTGTTATTAGCAAGGGCTGTCTGCACCTGCACTGCATGCTGTTGAGCAACACACGTCCTGCATGCTGACACATGTGATATCACTGTTTGCCTTGTGATAGTGTACCCCACCATCACCCGCTATTGAGTACATTCTGGATTGCTGGTGGTGTGTGTGTATGTGTGTGTGTGTGTGTGTGTGTGTGTGTATGTGTGTGTGTGTGTGTATGTGTGTGTGTGTGTGTCTGTTTTAGTGAGAAGTGCATTTGTGTGCATGTGTGCATGTGTTCACGTGTTCATGTGTGCATGTGTGCATGTGTTCATGTGTTCATGTGTTCACGTGTGCATGTGTTCATGTGTGCATGTGTTCATGTGTGCATGTATGCATGTGTGCATGTGTTCATGTGTGCTGACATCATGTACAGGTCGTAAAGTGTGTTTGATGTCTTCCTCTCACAGGTGCTGACTTTGGGCTGGTTCACTGCAGCAGGGAAACTGATGTCACTGAGCAAAATAGTGATAATGATTTTAGGTGTGTTGAGGCACAGGCATGTTTGCCAGGCTCTGTCGTTGGGCCACCAATCGACAGTACACAAGTGTCCACCCCATCCATGCACACAGTCATACTGCCAATACATCCATCACCAATGCCCTTAGCTGAGGGACAGCATACAGTTGGCATTGGCCAGGACAGTGTGTTATCCATGACACATGCATCCCGACACAGCAGCCATACCCAGATGTCTGGAAGGGTACCACATAGGCAGATGTCCAGGGGTTCTCATCAGAGCACTGCTGCTCATCATACCACTGGCAGATGTGCCACAGGTCTTACAACCTCATGCATGTTCCAAGCTGTCATGGAGGCACAGGCACATATGGAAGGGTACACCAGACAGGGACTAAGGGCACAGAGGGCACATAACACTACTGTAATTGACAGTATCCATGACCTAGCTGGTGGCATCCATAATTACACTGAGGTCACTGATAGACGTTGGGGAGAGACATTAGATGTCCTCCGCAATATCATGTCCATGTGTCAGGACAGTGTGGGATGGTTGAATCGTTGACGTGGACATATGCCAGCAACATCAGCAGCTGGCAGTCACTGCGGATGTCCCTCAAGCCACAGCCGCTCCCGTAGTCCCAGTACCAGCCCCAGCAATGTTGGGGGTGGGCTGTCCATAGAACATCCTAGAAGACCATGTGCATGTGGCTCTGGACAGTCCCAGCAGGTATCTGGGTCCAGTGTACATCCATATACCTCTGGGGATAGTACCCAGTTTGGCTTAGTACCTGATAGTGTCAGTAGCACCCCTTCCAGGCACAGGTACCATATTCGTGGCCAGAGACGGTGATCTGTAAAGCCTCGCAGGTACAGTCTTTGGCTGTCCCACAAATACCCATATATGGCAGCCACATGGTGGAACTGTGTGCATGCAGACACACACACACACATAATCCAGACACCTAGGGCTAACACATACCCACACACATTACATCAACATTGGCCCATACCAGTATTCTTGCCCCTCACACACACACACACACACACACACACACACACACACACACACACACACACACACACACACACACACATATGTGTCGATTGGATGGCTCACTGTAGGCCTCTGGCAAACCAAGAACACACCCTGTGCATATGATGAAACCTGTGCCACCTCCTGTCATCTGTAATATCAATGCAGGAACAGGCTACCATGGTGCTGATGCACAGGGTGTCTTTATAGCAGTATAGCAATGTTAGCATGTTGTCAGCAGTAGAGTGTAATGATATGCTTGAAGGTGTAGCTGAGCAGGCATGATGCATTAAAGCTATGATTGCTATTGTAGTGTTATTTACACCAGTATTAGTTCCAATTGTGTATTGTCCACCCACGTGCCACTTGGCTGATGTGTGCAGTATTGGCAGCATGTGTTAGAGAGTGGACAGTATGTGTGGGATGTGTGTAGCACAGATTTGCAGGTGTACAGTTGTGAACTTGGTGGAGGTGCACTGTCTGCATGTACGTACATAGTGGAAACATGGGCAGGGTGACATGCTCTGTATTACACAGTAACACTCCATAGTTTCTATTGGTGGCCAGTATGCATTGTACTACACACATTTCGGAACCTGACTACACATGTGTGTATGACATGGTTTGACACTGTGCTGTGGGTGATACTGTTACTATCTGTCATTTTTTTGCATTGTGGTAGTATACATGACTTCAACAGCTTGACCATAACCAATCGTTAGATGATGTCTTGACAACTGACACACAGATGTAGGACACACAGCAACATTTGGATCCTTCACATACTATACTATGCCAGTAACCAGTGGTATTCACCTGCACCCATTACTGAGACCACACCTGTTTGGCATATGGCTCTCTTAGGTACAAGCAATCACAGTAGGGATATGTCTGTCCACATCTGGTAATGCATACTGTGGCCTATACTGCATTGTCCAGGTGACACACACATCCTCCACAAGGGTATCATACAGACAGATACCTGTTGTCAAACCCATGCTGTAAAGCTATAGGCCATACTAAGCATAGTCATCCACCTTTATGGAACATAGTATCCCCACAGTACCACATAGGTAGTAGCCACCAACATGATGAACATGTACTGATGTGTACATGCAACCTAGTGTTAGGTCATCTCTCCTTTGATAATCACATTTCCTAAGGTATTTTGAAATCCCTCGGTGGATCACATAAGCAATAAGGGGTCTGCATGCATATCCACAAAGGTTATTGTACACCTGTAATGAATAGTCATCATTGACAGACTTTGTTGCATTTGAACAGGTCTGACATATACCTCGGCCATAAACCCTCACTCACACAATTCAATAGGAACCATAATTAGTGTGTGTGACATGGATGACCTAGGCCAGGCATCACTGCAGTGGCTGGCCTTGTCACAAGCATACAGATGTGACCTAAGGTCTGGGAAGCAGCAGCACAGTTTGGCAAAGATGACAGCTGTGTTCTTGGATAAAGCAGGGTTCCCACACATGCAATAATTGAGGTAACATGTACGTATATGTATTTGCCTCACAGCTATCTCACATGTGCAATGCCTACTGATATGTCATATGGTAGTAAAAGCAAAACCCACAACACACTGACCAACAGTGTCACACACAGAGCACACACACTCACCTAGTGCAGGATTCAAACCCCTACCTAACTACTTCATGACACTAGAGGAGTACACATTAACATGACACATTATACACATTCCTAGAAAGGCTCATTTCCACAGGTATATTTGTAGGATGGTGACATCATCAGACTTGAGAAAGATAAGTATACCACTTGTAAGGTGTACTACTACTCTACAAAATTTTGCTTTTCTCCAAGGTAATTACACACACAGTTGTCAAATGCAGAATTCAAACCCCTACCTAACTACTTCATGATACTAGAGAAGTACGCATTAACACAACGTGCTATACACATTACTGGGTGGTCTCTTTTCCACAGGTATATTCGTAGGATGGTGACATCATCAGACTTGAGAAAGATAAGTATACCCCTTGCAAGGTGTACTACTACTCTACAAAAAGGTTGCTTTTTTCCAAGGTAATTACACAAACAGTTGTCAAGTGCAGGATTCAAACCCCTATCTAACTACTTCATGATACTAGAGGAGAATGCATTAACACATCGTGCTCTACACATTACTGGGAAGTGTTTTTTCCACAGGTATATTTGTAGGATGGTGACATCATCAGACTTGACAAAGATTAGTATACCAATTTTAAGGTGTTTTACTACTCTCCAAAAAGGTTGCTCCTTCCTAAGGAGTCCACACACAGACTTGTCTAGTGCAGGATTCAAACTCCTATCTGTCTACTTTATGATACTACAGGAGTACGCATTTACATGACGCGCTATGCACATTACAGTGAAGTTGCCTTTCCACAGGTATATTTGTAGGATGGTGACATCATCAGACTATACAATGTGGGTTAAATTAGGTGACATTAGGTGGGCTACATAGAAGGAATGTCTGAACGCTTTGGCCATGTGACCATCAAAGGGGAGTTTGCTATCAACCTGTGTCCCCAGGGCCATAATGACTTTCTCCGTACATACTGGATTACCACCTATGTGGTAATTTGTGTGCACATTGTTTTACCCACAGGGGATATCTATGCATTCATTGGCATTCAGCTTGAGGGCATTGTTTTGACACCAGGTATCAGTCTCTGTAAGACACTTCTGGAGGATGTCTGTGTCAGCCGTAGAGTCGATTATGGACCACAGTTAGCAGTCATCTGCAAACCTGTTCAGCCATACAACTCCCGTGCTTGCCTTTACCTCTGAGCAGTATCTACTGAACAGGTGGGGTCCCAGGACCAAGACCTGTGGGATGTCATTTGTGACTGGCTTAGAGTCAGACATAGCACCCACAACTCTGAACATGTGTGTTTGATCTGTGAGCCACATGGCCACCCATCCTGTGACATAGCTGTTAATGTTCAAGCTGGTATGCTTGTCCATGATGACAGAGTGGGGAATGGTGTAGAAAGTCCTTAGTGAGGTCCAGGTGGGCTGTGTGGACTACTTTCACCTCCATCTATGTCCTTGGTTACTGTTTGAAATAAGTCAACTAGGTGTAGGAGACAGGATCTGCCTTTAACAAGGCGGAGATGTGTAGAGTCCAGTGTCTGGAGGTCTCCAATGTCTCTGTTTATGGGTTCCACAACAATTTGCTCAATAGCTTTGTAAACCAGGCTGAGTAGACATATAGGGCAATGGTTTCCAGGTTCTGTTGTGGCACCCCCTTTGTGGAGCTGGATGACTGTTAGTGTATGCCATTCTTTGGGTACATAGCCTGTGGTACACTTGAGTCTGGACAGTGGATGTAGGTGAGGTTGTAGTTCCTTTTGGGCCTAGTGTGGGATGCAGCCTGGGACACCATCCAGTCCCATTGATGCTGTGTTCTTAGCTTTGGAGAGGGCTGTCTTTACCTGCATGTCCATGACGTCTGGGGCTCAGCATCCTTCAGTGATGGACACAGGGCCATTTGGGGGTGATGGGGGGGAGTTTACACTGAACTTGTCCCCCTGGATGTGGGCAATGAAAGTTGGTTCAGTGTATTTCTTTCCTTTTTCAGTAGCTGACAGCATATTTGGAAGTTGACACCTACATGTCTGGTATAGCTACCGAAGGCTATGTGGTTGTTATTCTAACATTCCTTGGCTATTTGTCTTTAGAAACAGTCCTTGGGTTATTTTATGAGCGATCATTGTTTCTTCCTAATAATGATCAGTGATGCCTTTCCTTTTGTGAAGTTTGCTCTATCATGTGTTCATTTCCTCCTTCTGTTGTCTAGCTTATTTATGGGCAACAACCACCTGATTGTTGTCTTATTTTTGGAGGAGTGCATCTTGGATTTCTTTGTGCTGTCTCATTCCATGCATCCCTGTAGATGCTCATAGGATGCACTTGTAAATGATTCTGCAGATTGTATACCATTATCCTATAGCAAGAGGTCTTTGGAACATTCCACTTTGGTCTTGGGAAGTGTGCAGTTTGCTTTGGAATATGTCTTCACAGTGGTTTCATTGACTGGGTGGGGGTGGGGGTGGGATGTGGATGTCCAGTGTGATTACTTTAGGATCTGATATTACCAGTGAGGGGTTTATCTCTGTTGTGGAACACTGGTACCCCATGTTGGTGATGATCATGTCCAGTATGTTTTCACCTGTAGTGGGCATGATGACCAGCTGTTCCAGGGTGTTAGAGTTTTTAAACTCTTGGAAACATTGGGCAAAGGACGTTGTACACAAGTAATTCTCCCACTCAGTGTTTGGGTAGTTGTAATCTCCTCATATAATGGTGTTTGACAGGACCCTTGTATTTTCCACTGTTCTCAGGAATACTGAGTGAGGTTCCTGAGACAAGATACGTGATCTGTAGCAGGCTACAATCTGATGAGCAGCTTTGCCCAATGTTAGTTGCACTTGCATGGTCTCCAAGGCCTCATGCAGTGCCACTAACCTGAAGTTGTGGGTATCCATAAGGTAAATGGGTACACCCCTTCCTTTTGTATTTCACTCGTGGTTTTGGGTCCAAAGTTCAGAGGGATTGTGAGTGTTTTACATGGAGCATGTCCAACACAGAGCTGTGTTTGACATAGCTTTGTATGTTAGGCAGTGAACACCTCTGAGTAGGCGATATGCAAGGGAGTACGGATGGAGCATTTTGAGATGGTTTGTGTATGGCATGTATTTCAGGCCACTAATGCTCTTTGTGAGGTATTGTTGCAGGTTTTCCAGTTGTTGTGGTTGTCTTGTGAGGTACATAGCAGAAGTAGCGTTGTACTATATTATAGTTCTAGTGAGTGATGAGTAGAGGGGAACAATGTCCTCTTCTATTCTGCATGAGACACATTTTGTGATGAGGTGTGCCACATAGGAGGGTTTTCTGACTATTGTGGGAATGTGGTTATCACAGTTGTGTCCATTGTCCACCTATGACTCAAGGTCTCTTGTCACACTTTCAGTATGAAGTATACTACCACATATGTTGTAGTTCTTGGCTACAGAGTTTTTTAACAAAGGGGATGACAATGCACCTTTTGGCATTGAGCTAGAGCCCATGGCTTTGACAACAGCCATCTGTCTCAGTGAGGCCCTTTTGTAGGATGTCCACATCTTTAGTGTTTACAATTATGGCTCCTAGTTTGCAGTCCTCTGGAAACTTCAGTTGCCACAGACCTTCCATGTTAAATTTTACTTCAGGGAAGTAGATGCCACACAGCCTGGGATGTTATCTGGTCCCATGGCTGCTGTGATACTGGCTTTGGAGAGTGTTTTTCACCTGTGCAGCCATGATGACAGCAACTTTGCAGTCTTCCATTATAGAGATGTGCTCTTTCATGGGTGAGGGGGGGGGTAAAGTTAACACTGATCCTATCTGCCAGGATGTTGGCAATATCAGTTGGGTCTGTATATTTAGTGCCATTGAGCTGTAACTCAGAACAGATCTGAGTGTAGCCATGACATGGACCTGTCTGTTGGGCAGAGATCTCCTGAGTTGACAGTATGCAACAGAGTACAGATTGGGTTACATTCAGTCTTTTTGCATGGGGCAACTATTTGAGGCCAATAATCCTCTTGTTAATGTACTTCAGTAGTCTTTCTGGCTGCTGAACATGCCAAGTCAGATTCATCGCAAGTGTGTTGTGGTACTCTCTGAAGGGTCTGATGAACGCTGAGTAGTAGGAACCTCCTTTGGCCTACATGCACAGACTTTGGCAGTTTGTGTGAACACATAGCATGATTTTCTGACCACTTTGTGAATGTGTTTTTGGAAGTAGAGATGACTATCCACATTTGTCCATAGATCCCTTATTATCACATCCATATGTAGCCTAAGTGTGTGAGCATGCCCATTATGAACTTTCAGTATGCTGCTGCCTGACATTTGCTTCATTTCTTTAAGTGTGTGAGCATGCCCAGTATGACCTTTCAGTGTGATGCTGAATGAAATCCACTACATTTGTTGGAGTGTGTGAGCACGCCGAGTATAGGCATTTATACTATATGTGTATGGCAAATCAAGTTGTATTTTTACAGCAGGGCTCACCTTTGTGTCATAGATCAACAGGGATCATGCTCTGCATGCAAGGCTTCCATGAGACACTTTGCATAGACTTATCAACGTTTCTACATACAGGGGGGACAGCTATTCTTTGTAGATTTCCACCCGGAGGCACACCTGATTGTTACTGTGGGTGTACATAGGATGAAGGTTTCACCTGACACTTATACACATTTGCTATGCCTGCACTGCTATGTACGGTACACCATTTCAGTCTGTACTGTTGCCTACCATACTGGCTTGAGACATACTACTGTGCTACAAATTCTAGCATCTAATGTCACGTATATTAGATTGAGACTTCATAGCCTACACAACCCACATCACACCGCCTGGCCTGATGTTCTCTGTCTGCATAGGCCTGTGGGGGAGGTTACTCATATGCCTCTTTAGGGGCATGATACAGCATTTCTTTGTGTTTGCATTAGTATACAATTGTCCTGCTGTGTCAGTACCACTGAAATGCTATCATGGCTTAGTGGTTCAGTACTGTGACTATAGTGCACAGTATTCTGGGTTTGAGCTCTGTCACTGCTTTTAATTTTCATGCTGGGCAGACCACACTGCTTAAGGAACAGTAAAGCAAATATGAGCATGTTTACCTGACTTTGCACGACATTGCCCAACCTTGCCCAACATTGCTCAACGTTGACCAACATTGAGCTAGTTAACACGGGCAATTTTGTTTACATATACTAAATATTGGTAAATACTGCTTAGCACTGCTTTATATTGCTTAGAACATGGCAATCATGCCTCAGGTGGTGCTGCAGGGCTGCCTATGTCGGATGCACATACTACACTCCCTAGTAGTGTCAAGTTAGGCATCCCTTTTATTTTATGTGCGAGTCAGAGAGAGGTATCATTTCCAGGGTTCCTACTGAGCCAGTGTATGTGCTATGCGTTGCCTCTTTGCCAAGGCCAAGGCATACTGGGCACGCCTCCTACTGCCTACTGGGGCAGGCTCAGGTTGTTCCTCCTTTGAGTCACGCTGTGCCTGTGCAGGCCTTGGCAATGGTGGGGGGCTGTGTGGCCCTGCCCCATGCTGTTCCTGCTGTAGTTGTTTTCGCAGGATCATATTGTGTAGCATGGCACATACCATGACAATTTGGGTACATGTAGTTGGTGAGTACTGCAAGGCTCCACCAGATGTGTCCAGGCACCGGAACTGTGACTTTTGCATCCCAAACACAAGCTCGATTATGTTTCGTGTTTGTGCGTGTGCCTCATTATGGAGTTCTTGTTTAGGTGTGTGTGCATTTCTGATGGGTGTCATCAGCCACGGCTCCAGTGCGTATCCAGCATCCCCCACTAGGTGACCATCAGGGATGTCCTCATTGGCAAATGTCTGGTACAGCTGCGTCAGATGCCAGATATGGGAATCATGGTAGCTTCCAGGGCAGCCAGCACACACATTCAGTATTATTCCCTGGGCATTGCACACAACCTGGCAGTTGATGGAGTGGAAGCCCCTGCGGTTGTTGTAGGCCCTACCCCGCTCACCGGCTGGTGCTTTGATGTGTATGTGCATGCAGTCAATTCCACCCACTACCTCAAGGTATTCCGCTATTTGCTGGAAGAGGCGCATATTGCTGGCCAATACCTCACGGGAATTGGGGAAATATACATGATCACTGGCATGTGCTGACATGGCTTTCAGGAACTGGTGCAGTACCCTGGATGCTGATGCCTGTGAAATCCCCATCATATCACCAGGTGGTCTCTGGAAGGCACCTGTTGCTAGTATTCTTAGGCCAACACATACCTTGGTTTCCACTGGGATGGGTTCCCCTCTGTTGGTTCTGTGTGTGAGGTGTGGCCTGCACAGCTCAACAATTTGCTGCAGGAGGTCTCTGTCCACTCTATAGTGCTCCACTATCTCCAGCTCATGTAGACCCTGGTAGGTTACCCTGGGTCTGTACACTCTTCTCAGTCTCCTCACTGTGGGTTGCTCAGCAACATTTGCAATGGCACCACCCTCAGCATCTTGTACATGTTGTCTTATAATAGCAATGGCAGCCCTAACATTTTTTTGTCTCAGTTAAGCTTTTTAAGTTTTCACTTCTCTTTGTAGACTGCAGTGTTGCAGTGTTTCTGAGAAAAACATGGGGGAATGTTGTTTGCAGAGTTTTAAGTGCTGGGCTGGGCTGGGCTGGGCTAGTGTACTGCCTGTGTAATTAGCTGATTCTGATTGATTTCTCCTGGCAGCTCTGCTAGTTCTCCTTGGTTAACTTCCTACTACTTCTTTTCCTTCCTTTTCCCTTTCTGTTTCCACAGGGGGCAGCAATGCACAAACAAGCACAAACACACCCACACGCGTGCACACAGCCTTACACAGGCTTACACGGGCTTACACAGGCTTACACGGCCTTACACAGGCTTAGGCAGGTGCACATTCATGCACAAAGGCTTAGACAGCCTTACACAGGCTTACACGGGTGCACACACATGCACACAGGCTTAGACGGGTTTACAGGCGTGTACACACGCGCACACAGTGTAAGAATCTTTGCAAAAAAACTTTAGTGATAACCATGGCATACACCTTTAGTTTCTGGGTTTCAGTTCAGACAACTGTAGACAAGCCTCTTCCAGTCCTGAGTAACTCACACCAAACACATGCCAGTCTGCTCCAATAAGCTTACAGTCTTTGTAACATACCCCCCCTCATGATGTCACCTTTCGTCTACTCTGTTACTCCCCTAATCCTACTCTTACACTATAGGGACATGGTTCACATGGCAGGGAAAATTGGGATTCACTATCCTTATACTCATTTGCATAGGATTGCCTACTAATGCTTGGTTACATCTCTCAGATTGAGCTTCCCCCCTTAGCAACCTCTACTCAGTAGCCATGTTGTCTTCAGCCTGCCATTCACCTCCATGGCAGATGAATATATTTAATAAAATGCCTATTTTTAGGCTTTTTTCTGGTTTTTAGAGCACCGCATGTTTGCGCGGCACTGCTCTATGCTTAAACATCGGAGATCGGAAGAAAAAAAAATAGTTTTTTTATTATTTTGCAACACATAATAATGCCAATGGCCTTATATTTGGCCTATGGCATGTTTCCTCAACTGGATGCATCCTTTATTTAGAGCTGTCATAGCTCCGTTTTGCTATTGGCAGAACGGTACTCAGTTACCAACTGAGTACATTTCTACAAATAACACTACTCTTAATCGGACAGGTTAGTGTTTCCTGGATCGCAAATTTACCTCATTTTGCATAGCTTTCAGCAGCAGATGAGGTAATTTGCATATCATAACACTGTCCATGCAAGAGTCATTTTAAGAGCTCTCATGCATGCCCCTGCAGGCTGTTCCTGGATCGCTCGGCAGACATGTTGGCTGTCTGGAGTCTTACTCTACTGTTAGACTCTGTGCAAGCCTTCATGAATCCGGCTCTATAAAAATACACTTACATAAAACTCTGATTCAAACATTATAAAAATACATTTATATAAAACTCTGTCTGCTTCTGGGTGGGAAAAATGTAAATATAAAACATTTAATGACATTAATTACAAACTGATGTGATTCAATAAGTAAACTATAGTGTTATTTAAAACCATGATTTAGAACATCCTCACAGCAGAAACATAGGAAACACAAAGGACAGACTAAAAAGGCAAGAAGCCAATTAAATCACCTGAATGGGAGCTTACAGTTAAATCTATAACTGAATCTATAATTTTCCTGCCATCTGTTTTAAAACAGGTTATTACTGAAGTATAGTTGCCATAACAATTCTTTATATTTGATGGTTATTTCCCAAGCAACCCCCCAGTGATTCATATCTACTTTTTTTAATAAAACAAAACAAAATCATTCAAAACCTATACACTTAAAATAATGCATTATTAGGGGTCCATTTAAATATACCATATCAATTTTCATAAATACATTTTCTGAATGTCTGCTTAGTTTTCCCTATGTAAAAAGCTGCAAAATTAGAATACTTAGCCAAGTCTATCCAGCTTTTTGTGCCACAGTTCCCATATTGGGGTAGTATTTGGGAATTTATAATGTTGTGAAGTTATAACAGTTTATCCTTACAGATGAATTTGCATAAATTGCATGCAATAGTTCCTTCTTTATGTTGATCAGTTGGAACGTTATTGGTTTTAATTTCCACAAAATTTTTAATGACAATAGTTTATTACAAACTAGGGTTCTTCACCCAATTCAATGTATACATTATCCATTGCTCTGAATATGTTCCATTTCTTTGTATCTATATTTTTATTGTCTGTGAGCCTGAATTGTTTTGTACTACTAAAGCAATATGAAAAGTATTGTGATCCCCTGAATTTACATTTTCCATGCTGTTAGTCACCAAGGAGTCAGTGTTATTTCTGGTATTTTGTAAACCTATACCTAGTTAGGATTTATGTTTATCATCCCAACCCATGGTTACCTCATCACGTATTTTGAGGACTAAACTACTCAAATAGTCTCTGTTCATAGATTCATAGGTAAATACTAGACTTACTGCCCTGAAGGGCCATTTAAAGTCTGACCAAGAACCCGGGGTTAAAATCAAACCTTGTATCTTGTATCTGATAGGTGAGGACCTTAACCATTATGCCAAACTCACCAGAATGTGAGGAACATCTCTTTTAGCTTCTTCCTCTCTTCCTCATAAAGTCTTTGGAGACCATTATAGCCAGTCTCACAAATTGTCCCTTAATGAGATTTTTTCTGTAAAAAGGTAAATATGTATTAAAAAAAATGTTGGCCCTTCTGTAAATGTTAGAAACAAACTCACTCTCAGTGTTGAACATCATTGTGTCTAAATAAGTATTTTTTAAGTGCTGTATTGGAAAATGAATCTTAAAAACCTCATAGTTCTTACTGTGTAATTAAAATAATGTGTAGTTTCATTTTCTGGATCATCTCTAAGGATAAAAGTATCATCCAAGTATCATAGATAATATCTACAATACTTAAAAAAACTGTGATCTGAACATAAATTTTATTTCACAAACAGTGAGGTACATGATGCCTCAAATGTGCTCCCTTTATTTGTTTATACAATTACCTCTCAATATAAATACAATTATTATTTAAAATAATTTCCATCAATTCCAAATCAAATATCATTAATCAAATATCATTAACTGAAAGGAGATTGCAAATGAAGAGAGCCTCGTGAAAATAGTCTTACACTTATTGCTGGGGAATACATATAAATAAGTAAGCTGTGTTAATGGTCAAAAATGTTTAAATTTTTGCCTAAAAGGTCTACTTCTTATCTCCTCCAAAAGTCCCACGAGTTCTTCAACATGTATGTATTACATCTAGATAGTGGTTTGAGTAGTTTATCTAAAATTACTAAAAAAGGATATTTTTTGACCCCTGGTCTGCCACTATTGATCTAAATGGCAGTTTGTGTATGTTCTTGTATATTGTAGGGATACCAAAAATAGTTGGAATTATACAGGAGGTTTTTTTTAAGACAACTAAAAAGAGTTAGGGATATTTGACCTCGTGATAATCCATCCTCCAGAAATAAGACTATTCTCTCATAAACAACATTAAATTGATTTCTAGACCCCTCTACATATAGATCTACTTTTAATTCCCGAAGATCAGAACACTGACATTCATTTTTGTGAGATTGAAAATATCAAAATCTCACATACCCAAACGGTGAAGCTTTCTCAAGGTAAGTAAACACTTGCCCAAACTTAAGTTAATATACACTGAGGTAATTAAAACCCAGCCAAAATGGGGGTTACACCCCCATATTTAGGTGGTGCATCCCACCACACCCCTAATCTATTTTCGAACAAAGTAGACCCATATATATATATATATATATATATATATATATATATATATATATGGATCTACTTTGTTTGTTCAAAAATACTTTACATTGAACAAACAAAGTAGATGCCCACTTCAGCAAAAGTGCATTTCAATGAAAGTGCACTTTTGCTGAAGCCTAGTCACCAGATCGGCTGACTAAAAAAAAAAAAAAAAACAGAAAACATGTTTGCAGGGGGGCAAGCCCCACTGCACTCCCCAATATAATCATAAATTATAATGCCACCACCCTTATGAGGTTTCATTATTTTTAATGTTCTAATGCTATTAAGGCTCTGTCGGAGTTTGTATTTTTCTTTTGTAGGATTGTGATGATCAATGAAATTCTGATTAGCTGAAAATATTTATAAAAATCTTTCTGACATGCCATAGCAAAAGCTTGAATTAATGTGTTAATAATTATGTATCTGTATAGTTTTCTTTTTATCAGCATTGAACCCTGTTCCTTGAAACTTAATGACAGGATTTAACTTTCTAATAAATAAATAACTTAGTTCAGTCATTAAATCTACCAAATCATACCCCTTTGTGGGAATGAAAGTGAAACCTTTTTCAAATAGGTAAAAGTATTCATTGTTTATTGTCAAATGACTGTAAAGATCTTAAAATCATTTCTAACACATAAGATACCATCACATTTTCTAATGATGTGAGACTATAGTATCTCTGATGTCTGTTTCTTTTCTTTCCTCTCCCACTTCCTCTTCTCTGATAACCCCTCTTCCCTGCTGCACTATTCACTCCGTCTGTGGGGTTATCTGTTGTTGTGAACCCTGTAGATCATTCAATTAGCTGTCTTACCTCTCTGATCAGAATAGTCCACATTGGTTGCTATACATTACATAAATTGTTTAGCACTACCAAGGACTATTGATATTATGAATCAATCACCTATAGACCTACATACCAGACAAACATGACAGTGGCAGGGACACACAGGACAAATCAATGCAGATTGTATAGAAGTTAGTAAACTGTAATCATTGCAGACTATTTTGTGCAATGCATGGTTTGTTCACAGTCTGCATTAGACAGTATGATGCATTAATGGATACCATATAGAAGATGATATACTGAAACCACATATGGTGTTCTTTGAGGAGGTCTACTATAAGGTATCAAACAGTGAGAAATGGTGCTACAGTCTGAAAGTCCTCCAGCTCTGGATCCTCCCATTTGGCCAAGGCAGATGACATTCCTCAGTTTATCCCACTGATTTTTCCCTCTTGTGAATCAGATGTTGCAGCACATGCGTTATAAAGTGTGAATCAGGTGTTGCGCACATGTGTTATGAAGTGTGACTCAGGTGTTGCTGCACATGTGTTATGAAGTGTGAACCAGGTGTTGCGGCACATGTGTTATGAAGTGTGAATCAGGTGTTGTGGCACATGTGTTATGAAGTGTGAATCAGATGTTGCAGCACATGCGTTATGAAGTGTGAATCAGATGTTGCAGCACATGCGTTATAAAGTGTGAATCAGGTGTTGCGGCACGTGTTATAAAGTGTGAATCAGATGTTGTGGCACATGTATTATAAAGTGTGAATCAGATGTTGTGGCACATGTGTTATGAAGGGTAAATCAGGTGTTGCGGCACATGTGTTATGAAGTGTGAATCAGGTATTGCGGCACATGTGTTATGAAGTGTGAATCGGGTGTTGCGGCACATGTGTTATGAAGTGTGAATCAGATGTTGCAGCACATGCGTTATAAAGTGCGAATCAGGTGTTGCAGCACATGTGTTATGAAGTGTGAATCAGATGTTGCGGCACATGAGTTATGAAGTGAGAATCAGATGTTGTGGCACATGCGTTATGAAGTGTGAATCAGATGTTGCGGCACATTGCAGCTTCATTATGCAGTGACAATGCTCATGCCTCAGATAAGGCAGTATACATTGACTTCCCCATTAATTAGAAGATATATACTCCAGATCGCCCACGGTGCTTATCTGAAACAGGTACGTGTTGGTTTGTGATTTATTGTGCAAATGTTTGGTAAGAAAATATTTATTTTGATTTAAAATTAAATTATACTGAAAAAGAACTGCACAAACTGGACCAACATAAAGTACAGAGAGGAGACAAAATTAGTAATAATGACCTAAGAACACTTCAGCATGAACTTACAATATGATATAACTGTTATTCACTTAGTTGTTTAAACATGGGAAGAGTCTTTAAGACTGGGGACATGCACTTTTTCAACCCATATTTAAGGGATAGGGGAACAGGAAAAACCCAGAGTCACAGACACATAACTTAATATTGGAGACATACACTTGTACAAACAAGAAGTTATGTAATCACATAATGTTCAATTTATATTGTCCATCTCGCCTCACATTCTTACCCGTGGGTTCAGAGCTGAACCTCGGCTCTGACTCGGCCATACTCTAGCTCAAAGTCTTCAACTGGCTCGTGGCTAAGAGGTATTCCATGCTGCAATGTGCCTATCCCCAGATCTTGTTTGCTGCGAACTCACATACACACACACAAACACGCTGAAAGAAAGAACCAACTCAACACATCAAGAAGGAGTGCTGAAAACAGAGACTCAACCTCTAGGTCCTCCAGGAGGGGGTAGGTGGGTGGGTTAGTAAGAATGTGAGGCAAGATGGACTACATACATCAAATGTTATGGTGAGTACATAACTTCTTGATGTTATGTAGTCCAATCTCACCTACATCCTTACCCGTGGGACAGCCTCCCTAGCACCTAGACCTTGGGCGGCTCACTGGAAAATGCTCCTGAGCACTGTGGAACCAAATGAGGATCTGCCCCTTGACACCAGATCCAATTTGTAGTGACTAATAAAGGTGTGAGGAGATGCCCAACTACCTGCAGCACAAATATTATCCATAGACATCCTAGCCTGAAAGGCAGTAGAAGTAGACACCGAACGTGAAGAATGAGCCTTTACTTTAAAGGGTAATTCCTTACCATTTGAAGTGTAGATGAAGGAAATACAGCTAGAAATTCATCTGGAAAGAGTTACTTTAGAAACTGAAGTCCCTAGTCTATTGTCTGAAAATGAAACAAAAAGTTGATCAGATTTCCTAAAATCTTTTGTTCTATGTAAATAGAAACACAATTGTCTGTGGACATCTAGCTGATGAAACTTAAATTCTGCCTTGTTAGAGAATTCAGGGAAAAACACAGGCAGCTCGATGGACTGGTTGAGGTTGACCACTGAAGCAACCTTAGGCATAAAGGAAGGATTAGGTCTTAGTGAAACCCTATCCTTGTGAAATTCCAAGTAAGGGGGCTGAACCGATAAAGCTTGGAGTTCAGAGACCCGCCTAGCCAAAGTGATGGCTATCAAAAAGACTGTCTTCTAAGACAAAAATTTAATGTCACAGGTTGCCGCAGGCTCAAGAGGAGGTGAGGTAAGCTGCTGTAACACAAAATTAAGGTCCCATGGCATTACAGGATCAAAGATTGGTGGTTGAAGTAGCATAGTCCTTTTCAGAAAAGCCCTACAAAGTCTGTGCACCATTAGATTGGGTTCATTAGCAACATGAAAAGTAGAAATGGCTGCCAACTGCACTTTGATAGTTGCCGCAGCTGATCCCTGGCTAAACAGTTGAGAAAGAAACTCTAAAACTGCTGAGATGGGAACTGTATAGGGATAAATCTGCCTTTCCTGAGCCCAAATGGAGAATCTTTTCCACTTACTGGAATAAATCTTTCTAGTAGGAGGCTTGTTGGAGGAAAACAGAATATGAACCACCTCCAGTGAAAAATCATGAAGCCTGACTAGGGATGGAATTGGAGCAGCCATGTTGTCAACCTGAGGGTCTGAATGGAGGGGTGGAACTGCCCTGACATATGAGTCAACAGATCTGTCTCTGGGTCCAGAATCTACGGATCGTCCATTAGATAAAGATGAAGAAAAGGAAACCAAATCTGATGAGGCCATTGTGGTGCAATCAGTATCATTTTGCTTCCCAAGGATTGTGCTTTCTGTATAACCTTTGTTATCAGGGGAATCAGAGGGAAGGCATAGAGAAGATCGGAGGGCCAATCATGAACTACAGTGTCACTAGGTGCCTCCCCCTTCGGGGGAATAAGGGTGAAGTAGCTGCTGCATTTGGCATTGAGGGGGCTGGCAAATAGATCACAGCAAGGCTGACCCCATCTGCGGAAAATCCGTTCTGCCACTTTTTCGTTCAGGGACCACTTGTGAGGCATAAGAATAACTCTGATCAGCCTGTCGGCAATCACATTAGACTTCCCCGGAATGTGCATTGCCACTAGAAAGAGCCGGGAAGATACTGCCCACTGCCACACTCAAAGTGCCTCTCTGCAAAGGGGATATGACCTGGTTCCTCCCTGTTTGTTCAGATACCAGACCACTGACATTGTCTGAGGGAATTGCAATTGTCCCATGAGGAAGAAAGCTTTGAAGTGCTTGCAATACTAATAGCACCGCTCCCATCTCTAAGACATTGATATGCAAATGGATCTCATCTTCCTGCCATGTGCCTTGGACAGTCCTGCCAAGATAATGCCCCCCACCTGATCTGGGAGATATCCGTGGTCACAGTGGCAATCGGAGAAGGAAGAGCGAAAGGCATACCCATGTTGAAATTGCTGGTCTGAAGCTACTAGCGCAGATCCTGCTTGCACCTGTTGGTTATTACAATAAGATGGGAGAGCGGGAGATGCTGAAGACACCATTGGGCAAAAAGTAGCCAGTGAAGAAGCCTCATGTGTAGTCTTGCAAAAGAAACTAGCATAATTGTGGCAGCCATGGTCCCTAACAACTTGAGGACCACTTTTGCCTTGACCTTCTTCAGTGGTAGTAGAGCATAGACCTGCTGCTGTAAAACCTGAATTCTCTCTTCTGGCAGGAAAACCCTCATGAGCACCGTGTCTAATTCGGTGCCGACTAAGGTAACACACTGCGAGGGCGACAATGCAGACTTTTCCCAATTCAAGGTAATTCCCAGACTTTGGCACAGTGCAATATTGGCGTCCCTGGTCTGCAGTAGATGCCTGGTGGTGGCAGACAGGAGCCAGTCGTCCAGGTACGGAAACACTTGGAATCCCAGATGTCTCAAGTGAGCCGTTACCACTGTCATGCATTTGGTAAACACCCTGGGGACTGTGGTGAGACCAAAGTGCAGGGCGCAAAACTGAAAATGACTGGCTCCCAGCTGGATGTGTAGGTGACTTCTGGATGCCCTGTCCATTTTTATATGGTAGTAAGCATCCTTGAGGTCGATGCAGCACATCCACACATCTTTCCCTAATTACGGGAGAAGTGACTGTAAAGTGACCCTGCGGAACTTGGACTTCTCTACATGAAGGTTCAAACGGCTGAGATCCAAAATGGGACTCAGATCCCCTGTTCTTTTTGGCACCAAAAAGAATCTGGAGTAAGTCCCTAATCCTACTTGCTCTGAGGGGACGGGCTGGATGGCTCCTTTTAACAGCAACTTTTGAACTTCTAAGGTTGTTGAATCCCTTTGACTGGTTGGGACATTTGGGATTCTTTTGTTTGGAGGGGGACATGAAAGAAAGGGAATATGATAACCTCTGGAGATTATCTCTAATACCCACTCATCTTGGGTGATGCCTCGCCAGGCTTCTGAGTATAGAGAAATGCGAGATGCACAGTCTCTCAGGAGCGCTGGTAGGGAGAACCACAAAAGGAATCATGGTCTCCCTGGTTACGCAGGCCTTCTCTGCCTCCAGGGTGGTGTCTACCTGAATTTCCACCCCCTCCCCTGTCTCTGGAGGGGGAATCATTCTGTGCATTGTGGAAAAACCTCTGATTTTCTGAACCACATTTTCCCACCTTTCTGGCCCTTGGGATAAGGTCTAGAAGGCATGGAAAAATGGACTCCCATGGCAGACAGGGTTTTTCCTTCCTGCTCACACCTAGTGAGAGTGTCCTTCACCTTGGTTCCAAATAAGGATGAACCATCAAAGGGTGCATTGGTGAAGGCAGACTTGAAAGCCTCCACGAAGTTGCACAGGCGCATCCAGGAGTGTCTCCCTAGAGAGACTCTGGAACCTGCAGTCCTGCTCGCCTTTTGAAAAACGAGGCCCAGGAGCTCGTTGAATGGGGAGAAACGCAAGAGGCAGAGGATTGGGACCCAAAGGCCTTCAGGAACACCGACTCCTGCTCAGAAGGGGCTTTAGATGGCCAGCACAAACAAGCAGAAACATGCCCACACTCGTGCACACAGCCTTACACAGGCTTACACGGGCTTACACAGGCTTACACGGCCTTACACAGGCTTAGGCAGGTGCACATTCGTGCATAAAGGCTTAGACAGCCTTACACAGGCTTACACGGGTGCACACACACACACACAGGCTTAGACGGGTTTTCAGGTGTGTACAGGCGCGCACACAGTGTAAGAATCTTTGCAAAAAAACTTTAGTGATAACCACGGCATACACCTTCAGTTTCTGGGTTTCAGTTCAGACAACTGTAGACAAGCCTCTTCCAGTCCTGATTAACTCACACCAAACACATGCCACTCTGCTCCAATAAGCTTACAGTCTTTGTAACATACCCCCCTCATGATGTCACCTTTCTTCTACTCTGTTACTCCCCTAATCCTACTCTTACACTCTAGGGACATGGTTCACATGGCAGGGAAAATTGGGATTCACTATCCTTATACTCATTTGCATAGGATTGCCTACTAATGCTTGGTTACATCTCTCAGACTGAGCTTCCCCCCTTAGCAACCTCTACTGAGTAGCCATGTTGTCTTCAGCCTGCCATTCACCTCCATGGCAGATGAATATATTTAATAAAATGCATATTTTTAGGCTTTTTTTTCTGGTTTTTAGAGCGCCGCATGTTTGCGTGGCACTGCTCTATGCTTAAACATTGGAGATCGGAAGAAAAAAAATATTTTTTTTATTATTTTGCAACACATAATAATGCCAATGGCCTTATATTTGGCCATTGGCATGTTTCCTCAACTGGATGCATCCTTTATTTAGAGCTGTCATAGCTCCGTTTTGCTATTGGCAGAACGCTACTCAGTTACCAACTGAGTACATTTCTACAAATAACACTACTCTTAATCGGACAGGTTAGTGTTTCCTGGATCACAAATTTACCTCATTTTGCATAGCTTTCAGCTGCAGATGAGGTAATTTGCATATCCTAACACTGTCCATGCAAGAGTCATTTTAAGAGCTCTCAGGCATGCCCCTGCAGGCTGTTCCTGGATCGCTCGGCAGACATATTGGCTGTCTAGAGTCTTACTCTACTCTTAGACTCTGTGCAAGCTTTCATGAATCCGGCTCTATAAAAATGCACTTACATAAAACTCTGATTCAAACATTATAAAAATACACTTATATAAAACTCTGTCTGCTACTGGGTGGGAAAAATGTAAATATAAAACATTTAATGACATTAATTACAAACTGATGTGATTCAATAAGTAAACTATAGTGTTATTTAAAACCATGATTTAGAACATCCTCAAGCAGAAACATAGGAAACACAAAGGACAGACTAAAAAGGCAAGAAGCCAATTAAATCACCTGAATGGGAGCTTACAGTTAAATCTATAATTGAATCTATAATTTTCCTGCCATCTGTTTTAAAACAGGTTATTACTGAAGTATAGTTGCCATAACAATTCTTTATATTTGATGGTTATTTCCCAAGCAACCCCCAGTGATTCATATCTACTTTTTTTAATAAAACAAAACAAAATCATTCAAAACCTATACACTTAAAATAATGCATTATTAGGGGTCCATTTAAATATACCATATCAATTTTCATAAATACATTTTCTGAATGTCTGCTTAGTTTTCCCTATGTAAAAAGCTGCAAAATTAGAATACTTAGCCAAGTCTATCCAGCTTTTTGTGCCACAGTTCCCATATTGGGGTAGTATTTGGGAATTTATAATGTTGTGAAGTTATAACAGTTTATCCTTACAGATGAATTTGCATAAATTGCATGCAATAGTTCCTTCTTTATGTTGATCAGTTGGAACGTTATTGGTTTTAATTTCCACAAAATTTTTAATGACATTAGTTTATTGCAAACTAGGGTTCTTCACCCAATTCAATGTATACATTATCCATTGCTCTGAATATGTTCCAGTTCTTTGTATCTATATTTTTATTGTCTGTGAGCCTGAATTGTTTTGTACTACTAAAGCAATATGAAAAGTATTGTGATCCCCTGAATTTACATTTTCCATGCTGTTAGTCACCAAGGAGTCAGTGTTATTTGTGGTATTTTGTAAACCTATACCTAGTTAGGATTTATGTTTATCATCCCAACCCATGGTTACTTCATCATGTATTTTGAGGACTAAACCACTCAAATAGTCTCTGTTCATAGATTCATAGGTAAATACTAGACTTACTGCCCTGAAGGGCCATTTAAAGTCTGACCAAGAACCTGGGGTTAAAATCAAACCCTGTACCTTGTATCTGATAGGTGAAGACCTTAACCATTATGCCAAACTCACCAGAATGTGAGGAACATCTCTTTTAGCTTCTTCCTCTCTTCCTCATAAAGTCTTTGGAGACCATTATAGCCAGTCTCACAAATTGTCCCTTAATGAGATTTTTTCTGTAAAAAGGTAAATATGTATTAAAAAAATGTTGGCCCTTCTATAAATGTTAGAAACAAACTCACTCTCAGTGTTGAACATCATTGTGTCTAAATAAGTATTTTTTAAGTGCTGTATTGGAAAATGAATCTTAAAAAACTCATAGTTCTTACTGTGTAATTAAAATAATGTGCAGTTTCATTTTCTGGATCATCTCTAAGGATAAAAGTATCATCCAAGTATCATAGATAATATCTACAATACTTAAAAAAACTGTGATCTGAACATAAATTTTATTTCACAAACAGTGAGGTACACGATGCCTCAAATGTGCTCCCTTTATTTGTTTATACAATTACTCCTCAATATAAATACAATTATTATTTAAAATAATTTCCATCAATTCCATAATAAAATATCATTAACTGAAAGGAGATTGCAAATGAAGAGAGCCTTGTGAAAATAGTCTAACACTTATTGCTGGGGAATACATATAAATAAGTAAGCTGTGTTAATGGTCAAAAAATTTAAAATTTTTGCCTAAAAGGTCTACTTCTTATCTCCTCCAAAAGTCCCACGAGTTCTTCAACATGTGTGTATTACATCTAGATAGTGGTTTGAGTAGTCTATCTAAAATTACTAAAAAAGGATATTTTTTGACCCCTGGTCTGCCACTATTGATCTAAATGGCAGTTTGTGTATGTTCTTGTATATTGTAGGGATACCAAAAATAGTTGGAATTATACGGGAAGTTTTTTTAAGACAACTAAAAAGAGTTAGGGATATTTGACCTCGTGATAATCCATCCTCCAGAAATAAGACTATTCTCTCATAAACAACATTAAATTGATTTCTAGACCCCTCTACATATAGATCTACTTTTAATTCCCGAAGATCAGAACACTGACATTCATTTTTGTGAGATTGAAAATACCAAAACCTCACATACCTAAATGTTGAAGCTTTCTCAAGGTAAGTAAACACTTGCCCAAACTTAAGTTAATATACACTGAGGTAATTAAAACCCAGCCAAAATGGGGGTTACACCCCCATATTTAGGTGTTGCATCCCACCACACCCCTAATCTATTTTCGAACAAAGTAGACCCATATATATATATATATATATATATATATAGATATATATATATATATATATATATATCGATATATATATATATATATATATATATCTACTTTGTTTGTTCAAAATACTTTACATTGAACAAACAAAGTAGATGCCACTTCAGCAAAAGTGCATTTCAATGAAAGTGCACTTTTGCTGAAGCCTAGTCACCAGATCGGCTGACTAAAAAAAAAAAAAAAAAAACAGAAAACATGTTTGCAGGGGGGCAAGCCCCACTGCACTCCCCAATATAATCATAAATTATAATGCCACCACCCTTATGAGGTTTCATTATTTTTAATGTTCTAATGCTATTAAGGCTCTGTCGGAGTTTGTATTTTTCTTTTGTAGGATTGTGATGTTCAATGAAATTTTGACTAGCTGAAAATATTTATAAAAATCTTTCTGACATGCCATAGCAAAAGCTTGAATTATGTGTTCATAATTATGTATCTGTATAGTTTTCTTTTTATCAGCATTGAACCCTGTTCCTTGAAACTTAATGACAGGATTTAACTTTCTAATAAATAAATAACTTAGTTCAGTCATTAAATCTACCAAATCATACCCCTTTGTGGGAATGAAAGTGAAACCTTTTTCAAATAGGGAAAAGTATTCATTGTTTATTGTCAAATGACTGTAAAGATCTTAAAATCATTTCTAACACATAAGATACCATCACATTTTCTAATGATGTGAGACTATAGTATCTCTGATGTCTGTTTCTTTTCTTTCCTCTCCCACTTCCTCTTCTCTGATAACCCCTCTTCCCTGCTGCACTATTCACCCCATCTGTGGGGTTATCTGTTGTTGTGAACCCTGTAGATCATTCAATTAGCTGTCTTACCTCTCTGATCTGAATAGTCCACATTGGTTGCTATACATTACATAAATTGTTTAGCACTACCAAGGACTATTGATATTATGAATCAATCACCTATAGACCTACATACCAGACAAACATGACAGTGGCAGGGACACACAGGACAAATCAATGCAGATTGTATAGAAGTTAGTAAACTGTAGTCATTGCAAACTATTTTGTGCAATGCATGGTTTGTTCACAGTCTGCATTAGACAGTATGATGCATTAATGGATACCATAGAAGATGATATACTGAAACCCCATATGGTGTTCTTTGAGGAGGTCTACTATAAGGTATCAAACAGTGGAAAATGGTGCTACAGTCTGAAAGTCCTCCAGCTCTGGATCCTCTTATTTGGCCAAGGCAGATGACATTCCTCAGTTTATCCCACTGTATTTTTCCCTCTTGTGAATCAGATGTTGCAGCACATGCGTTATAAAGTGTGAATCAGGTGTTGCGGCACATGTGTTATGAAGTGTGACTCAGGTGTTGCTGCACATGTGTTATGAAGTGTGAACCAGGTGTTGCGGCACATGCGTTATGAAGTGTGAATCAGATGTTGCAGCACATGTGTTATAAAGTGTGAATCAGGTGTTGCGGCACGTATTATGAAGTGTGAATCAGATGTTGCGGCACATGTATTATAAAGTGTGAATCAGATGTTGCGGCACATGTGTTATGAAGTGTAAATCAGGTGTTGCGGCACATGTGTTATGAAGTGTGAATCAGGTGTTGCGGCACATGTGTTATGAAGTGTGAATCGGGTGTTGCGGCACATGCGTGAATCGGGTGTTGCGGCACATGCGTTATGAAGTGAGAATCAGATGTTGCGGCACATGCGTTATGAAGTGTGGATCAGATGTTGCAGCACATTGCAGCTTCATTATGCAGTGACAATGCTCATGCCTCAGATAAGGCAGTATACATTGACTTCCCCATTAATTAGAAGATATATACTCCAGATCGCCCACGATGCTTATCTGAAACAGGTACGTGTTGGTTTGTGATTTATTGTGCAAATGTTTGGTAAGAAAACATTTATTTTGATTTAAAATTTAATTATACTGAAAAAGAACTGCACAAACTGGACCAACATAAAGTACAGAGAGGAGACAAAATTAGTAATAATGACCTAAGAACACTTCAGCATGAACTTACAATATGATATAACTGTTATTCACTTAGTTGTTTAAGCATGGGAAGAGTCCTTAAGACTGGGAACATGCACTTTTTCAACCCATATTTAAGGGATAGGGGAACAGGACAAACCCAGAGTCACAGACACATAACTTAATATTGGAGACATACACTTGTACAAACAAGAAGTTATGTAATCACATAACGTTTGATTTATGTTGTCCATCTCACCTCACATTCTTACCCGTGGGTTCAGAGCTGAACCTCGGCTCTGACTCAGCCATACTCTAGCTCAAAGTCTTCAATTGGCTCGTGTCTGAGAGGTATCCCATGCTGCAATGCGCCTATCCCCAGATCTTGTTTGCTGTGAGCTCACATACACACACACAAACATGCTGAGAGAAAGAACCAACTCAACACATCAAGAAGGAGTGCTGAAAACAGAGACTCAACCTCTAGGTCCTCCAGGAGGGGGTAGGTGGGTGGGTTAGTAAGAATGTGAGGCGAGATGGACTACATACATCAAATGTTATGCTGAGTACATAACTTCTTGATGTTATGTAGTCCAATATCACCTACATCCTTACCTGTGGGACAGCCTCCCTAGAACCTAGACCTTGGGCGGCTCACTGGAAAATACTCCTGAGCACTGTGGAACCAAATGAGGATCTGCCCCTTGATACCAGATCCATTTTGTAGCGACTAATAAAGTTGTGAGGAGATGCCCAACTACCTGCAGCACAAATATTATCCATAGACATCCTAGCCTGAAAGGCAGTAGAAGTAGACGCCGAACGTGTAGAATGAGCCTTTACTTTAAAGGGTAATTCCTTGCCATTTGAAGTGTAGATGAAGGAAATACAGCTGGAAATTCATCTGGACAGAGTTACTTTAGAAACTGAAGTCCCTAGTCTATTGTCTGAAAATGAAACAAAAAGTTGATCAGATTTCCTAAAATCTTTTGTTCTATGTAAATAGAAACACAATTGTCTGTGGACATCTAGCTGATGAAACTTAAATTCTGCCTTGTTAGAGAATTCAGGGAAAAACACAGGCAGCTCGATGGACTGGTTGAGGTTGACCACTGAAGCAACCTTAGGCATAAAGGAAGGATTAGGTCTTAGTGAAACCCTATCCTTGTGAAATTCCAAGTAAGGGGGCTGAACCGATAAAGCTTGGAGTTCAGAGACCCGCCTAGCCAAAGTGATGGCTATCAAAAAGACTGTCTTCTAAGACAAAAATTTAATGTCACAGGTTGCCGCAGGCTCAAGAGGAGGTGAGGTAAGCTGCTGTAACACAAAATTAAGGTCCCATGGCATTACAGGATCAAAGATTGGGGGTTGAAGTAGCATAGTCCTTTTCAGAAAAGCCCTACAAAGTCTGTGCACCATTAGATTGGGTTCATTAGCAACATGAAAAGTAGAAATGGCTGCCAACTGCACTTTGATAGTTGCCGCAGCTGATCGCTGGCTAAACAGTTGAGAAAGAAACTCTAAAACTGCTGAGATGGGAACTGTATAGGGATAAATCTGCCTTTCCTGACCCCAAATGGAGAATCTTTTCCACTTACTGGAATAAATCTTTCTAGTAGGAGGCTTTTTGGAGGAAAACAGAATATGAACCACCTCCAGTGAAAAATCATGAAGCCTGACTAGGGATGGAATTGGAGCAGCCATGTTGTCAACCTGAGGGTCTGAAAGGAGGGGTGGAAATGCCCTGACATATGAGTCAACAGATCTGGCTCTGGGTCCAGAATCTACGGATCGTCCATTAGATAAAGATGAAGAAAAGGAAACCAAATATGATGAGGCCAGTGTGGTGCAATCAGTATCATTTTGCTTCCCAAGGATTGTGCTTTCTGTATAACCTTTGTTATCAGGGTTATCGGAGGGAAGGCATAGAGAAGATCGGAGGGCCAATCCTGAACTACAGTGTCACTAGGTGCCTCCCCCTTCGGGGGAATAAGGGTGAAGTAGCTGCTGCATTTGGCATTGAGGGGGCTGGCAAATAGATCACAGCAAGGCTGACTCCATCTGTGGAAAATCCGTTCTGCCACTTTTTCGTTCAGGGACCACTTGTGAGGCATAAGAATAACTCTGATCAGCCTGTCGGCAATCACATTAGACTTCCCCGGAATGTGCATTGCCACTAGAAAGAGCCAGGAAGATACTGCCCACTGCCACACTCAAAGTGTCTCTCTGCAAAGGGGATATGACCTGGTTCCTCCCTGTTTGTTCAGATACCAGACCACTGACGTTGTCTGAGGGAATTGCAATTGTCCCATGAGGAAGAAAGCTTTGAAGTGCTTGCAACGCTAATAGCACCGCTCCCATCTCTAAGACATTGATATACAAATGGATCTCATCTTCCTGCCATGTGCTTTGGACTGTCCTGCCAAGATAATGCCCCCCACCTGATCTGGGAGATATCCGTGGTCACAGTGGCAATCGGAGAAGGAAGAGCGAAAGACATACCCATGTTGAAATTGCTGGTCTGAAGCTACCAGCGCAGATCCTGCTTGCACCTGTTGGTTATTACAATAAGATGGGAGAGCGGGAGATGCTGAAGACACCATTGGGCAAAAAGTAGCCACTGAAGAAGCCTCATGTGTAGTCTTGCAAAAGGAACTAGCATAATTGTGGCAGCCGTGGTCCCTAACAACTTGGACCACTTTTGCCTTGACCTTCTTCAGTGGTAGTAGAGCATAGACCTGCTGCTGTAAAACCTGAATTCTCTCTTCTGGCAGGAAAACCCTCATGAGCACCGTGTCTAATTCAGTGCCGACTAAGGTAACACACTGCGAGGGCAACAATGCAGACTTTTCCCAATTCAAGGTAATTGCCAGACTTTGGCACAGTGCAATAGTGGCATCCCTGGTCTGCAGTAGATGCCTGGTGGTGGCAGACAGGAGCCAGTCATCCAGGTACGGAAACACTTGGAATCCCAGACATCTCAAGTGAGCCGTTACCACTGTCATGCATTTGGTAAACACCCTGGGGACTGTGGTGAGACCAAAGTGCAGGGCGCGAAACAGAAAATGACTGGCTCCCAGCCGGATGTGTAGGTGACTTCTGGATGCCCTGTCCATTTTTATATGGTAGTAAGCATCCTTGAGGTCGATGCAGCACATCCACACATCTTTCCCTAATTACGGGAGAATTGACTGTAAAGTGACCCTGTGGAACTTGGACTTCTCTACATGAAGGTTCAAACGGCTGAGATCCAAAATGGGACTCAGGTCCCCTGTTCTTTTTGGCACCAAAAAGAATTTGGAGTAAGTCCCTAATCCTGCTTGCTCTGAGGGGACGGGCTGGATGGCTCCTTTTAACAGCAACTTTTGAACTTCTAAGGTTGTTGAATCCCTTTGACTGGTTGGGACATTTGGGATTCTTTTGTTTGGAGGGGGACATGAAAGAAAGGGAATATGATAACCTCTGGAGATTATCTCTAATACCCACTCATCTTGGGTGATGCCTCACCAGGCTTCTGAGTATAGAGAAATGCAAGAAGCACAGTCTCTCAGGAGCGCTGGTAGGGAGAACCACGAAAGGAATCATGGTCCCCCTGGTTATGCAGGCCTTCTCTGCCTCTAGGGTGGTGTCTACCCGAATTTCCACCCCCTCCCCTGCCTCTGGAGGGGGAATCATTCTGTGCATCGTGGAAAAAACTCTGATTTTCTGAACCACATTTTCCCACCTTTCTGGCCCTTGGGATAAGGTCTAGAAGGCATGGAAAAATAGACTTCCATGGCAGACAGGGTTTTTCCTTCCTGCTCACACCTAGTGAGAGTGTCCTTCACCTTGGTTCCAAATAAGGATGAACCATCAAAGGGTGCATTGGTGAAGGCAGACTTGAAAGCCTCCACGAAGTTGCACAGGCGCATCCAGGAGTGTCTCCTAAGAGAGACTCTGGAACCTGCAGCCCTGCTCGCCTTTAGACAAACGAGGCCCAGGAGCTCGTTGAATGGGGAGAAACCCAAGAGGCAGAGGATTGGGACCCAAAGGCCTTCAGGAACACCAACTCCTGCGCAGAAGGGGCTTTAGATGGCCAGTCACCTCTCTGTCTCAGTATTTCTAAGATATCTGAAAAAGAGATATTATCAGAAGACGACTTAGGGGACCCCTCTGACTCCTCGAGGTCGGTGTCAGACGTGAGAGACTCATCTTGGGAGTCAATGTGCTTCCTCTTGCACACTCTCTTTCTGGGTGTCTCCTCAGATAAAAAATCTGGGGAGGCCTCAGAAAGCTGAGGACCACTCATGGAAGTATCCTGAGGCCTTAGGTCTCTGCTGTCCCTAGATAGAGGGTGATCTGATACTGATATCGGTGCTGGAGGGGGAAGAGTGTCAGTGTCATAAGATGCAGTTGACGACCTGGCCAGCACACTCCTCATGACCACGAAAGCTGATCCCCCTGGCTCAGAAGATTGACTAACCACAGAAGACACCCTCAGAGCCGAGAAAATAAGGTCCGAAGCCGATGTCTGGTCGACGCTCATCTGAGCCGAAGCACCGAGAGCAAGGCTTGGAGCCAAAGAAGATCAACCTGATACCTCCCTCTCAGCTCTGACCGGTTAACTGTGAATCCTGGACCCCATGGACAGCGCCAACAGAGTCAGAGCGGAGAGCGGAGCAGAGATGCCAGAAGGGGCTACTGGAACCAACCTCGAGGCATCAGACAAAACCAACAGCTCTGGCTCTGAAGAAAGGTCTGGAGGAGGAACAGCCAAAGATGAAGGGAGGATGGGCTCTGGAGCCGTCTGGGTCAGAACCAAAAGCAATTTAACCAGCACCGATGACTGGAGCAGTTTCCTCACCACTCTATCAACATAGTCATCGGAAAGTGTCCTAGAGGACCTAGAGGACATGGTTGGGGATCTGGATCTCCCTATAGAGAGAGACCCACGAGTCGGAGAAACCGGTCAAAAAACTGGAGACCATCTCCGAACTGACAAATCTATCTCCAATAAACTGGGAGCCAATATTGACATCATTGATGCACTGTCTTCTGTCAGCCCCGAAGTCAGTGGAGCCGAAGAAGCAACTGTAGTTTTAATGATTTTCTCCAGCGGCTCCGAGGAGACTGACGGAGCCGGAGAGCGTTTCTTAGAAGATTTTTTGTCCGTCTTTTTGTCTGGTTTGGAAGGAGAAGACCTGAAACTAGAAGACCTCTCCAAATCCTCTTCAAAGGAAGGTTTCAGCAATCCCCTTAATATTAGCTTGTTCTTCCTCTCTTGCAGCACACAGGGGCTGAAAGCATGACAGAACAAGTAGGATTCCTGTAAATTAATAGCCCCCAAGCAATACATGCACACAGAGTGCCAATCCATCAAAGACATTGTGTTTTTACACTTGACACACTTTTTAAAGCCCGAAGGCCTGTGCTCTTTAGAATCCTTAGACATGTTAAAGGCAAGAACACACACACACACACACACACACACACACACACACACACACACACACACACACACACACACACACACACACATACACAGGGAACAACGTTAGGGTCACCTTCACCACAGAAACCAAACAGAGCACGAGAAACTAGAGCCTCTAACTTAAATGGCCTAGAGACCACAGGATAACCACAGGGAGGACTAGGTCCTCTAAGTTTAATGGGCCTAGCCCAGGAAAAAAAGGGGAACAACAAACAGTCACACAACAAAGAATCAGAAGGGATCAACCTGCTACACAACAAGAAACAAAAAACAGGGGAGGACTACTTCCTCTAACTGAAATGGGCCTAGCCTGTAAACACCAAAGGAAACGGGATACCAAGAAAAAATTCAACTGAACCGGTCAGAAGCAAAACACACACACTAGCTATTAAAATAGCTTTTGGAGCTACTAAGTTGAAAAATAAGTAGAAAAATTGTACTTAGCCATGGCCAAGAGCGAGACCACATCCAAGCTGTACGAGTGGCAAATGAGATCTGGGGATAGGCACATTGCAGCATGGGATACCTCTTAGCCAGGAGCCAATTGAAGACTTTGAGCTAGAGTATGGCCGAGTCAGAGCCAAGGTTCAGCTCCGAATCCATGGGTAAAAATCTAGGCGAGATTGGACTACATAACATCCATATTTAATGGACAGGGAACAGGACAAACCCAGAGTCACAGACCCATAACTCAAGATTGGAGACATGCACTTGTACAAACCATATTTAAGGGATAGGAGAACATGACAAACCCAGAGTCACAGAGACCCAAAACATAACATTGGAGACATGCACTTGAACAACCTATATTTAAGGGATAAGAAAACAAGACAAACCTAGAGTCACAGCGACCCATAACTTAAGATTGGAGACATGCACTTCTTCAACCCATATTTAAGGGATAGGGGAACAAGACAAACCCAGATTCACAGACCCATAACTTAATATTGGAGACATGCACTTGTACAAACCATGTATAAGGGATAGGGAATGGGACAAACCCAGAGACACAGAGACCCATAACTTAAGGTTGGAGACATGCGCTTGTTCAATCCATATTTAAGGGATAGGGAATGGGACAAACTCATAGTCACAGAGACCCATAACTTATGATTAGAGGCATGCACTTGTTCAACTTATATTTAAAGGATAGGACAAACCCTGAGTCACACACACTCATAACTTATGATTGGTGACACGCAGTTGTACAACCCATATTTAAGGGATGGGGAACAGGACAAACCCAGAGTCCCAGAGACCCATAATGTAAGCTTGGAGACATGCAGTTGTTCAACCCATATTTAAGGGATAGGGGAACAGGACAAACCCAGAGTTACAGACACCCATAACCTAAGATCGGAGGCATGCACTTGTACAATCCATATTTAAAGGATAATGGGAACAGGACAATCCCCGAGTCACAGACACCCATAACTTAAGATTGGAGACATGCACTTTTTCAAACCATATTTAAGGGATAAGGGGAACAGGGCAAACCCAGAGTCATACATTCCTATAAACTTGCTTTGTTGTTGCAGAAAAATAAGGGAAGTTATTTTATATAAATTATTGCCAGAACTGGAAAGTTTGTGACTTGAAACTATATACCAACATGCATATGATGAAAATGGATTTTTAACCACTTGTAACATGATGTTCTATAACAATATAATAACAGCTATAGATGAAAAATTGTTCTGTGATGTAATTTATTTAGACTTAACTTTTGACTTTGATAGGGTCATTTGCAAATCACTGCTCCATAAATTAGAACTACTATTGATGCAAACTTGATAATATAGAGAGCCACATGGCTTAGAAATAGGGCATGGCATGTATCATACAGCAAATGGACAAGTGGAATTCTACATTGCAGTCAGGATGTCCCAGAGGGCTGTGGCCTAGAGGGTACCTTTATTTAATTAACCATTTTAAATGTTGAATACCAGGGGCAGCTCGTCCTATCGGACTGCCGGACGGCAGCCCTCCCACCTAGAAAAAAACAAAAAAAAAATCTGTAAAACAAAAAAACAATTCATGAGTCCCGATCCTCTGCACATGAGCGGACAACTCAGACTGCCTTTATCAGCAGTCCGGATATGGAGAAAGAGGTACCCAGCAATTATTGCTGTGAGATACCAGGAATCTGTGCAGTGATGACCACACAGAACAGAGGAGCTCCAGACTGCTTCAGCCTCAGTCAGAACCAATGAGGAGGACTGAGCTGCTCTCGAGGGACAGTGCATGGGCTTCGTGGACAAAGGCTTCAGGTAGGTGTTTGGATTGTGGGCTTGCTTCAGATTGCTGGGTAGGTGTTCATTTGGGCTGGTAGGTGAAGGCTTTATATTGCTGGCGTTTGGGCTTTTATACAGCAGAACAAAGGGTGTGTGTGTGTGTGTGTGTGTGTGTGTGTGTGTGTGTGTGTGTGTGTGTGTGTGTGTTTATATAAAATACCCCAGTTACTATATACTGGTGGCTAGAGAGAACAAATGGTGGTGGGTAGAGATACTCAGGCTTGAACCCTGTACCTTGTATGCAGGTGTTAAGGACCTGAATTCCCTACCCACCACCATTTGTAAAAAAAAAAAAACAAATGCAGATTTTTGCCTCGTATTTGATCTGATCTGTTCCTCATAATATCTGTGGTTTCTAAATGTTGCAATGCTTGATATTTGATGGTGCAGTGGTAGCATTGTTGCCTCACAGCTGCAGGTTCTCAGGTTTGATTCTTGGCTGGGGTGCCTTCTGTGTGGGGCCTGCATCTTCTCCCTGTGTTTGCTTTTGTGTCCTCCCATGTGACAAAGACATGTCTGCATTATTTCTTCCTGGACCTCTGCTGAAAATTGTTTTTTTTTGTTCCAAGTCAGATTGTCCTGATTAACAAATGATAAATAAAATTGACAGGCATTTGAATTTCAGACTTCAGGTTTCTGAATGTTTAATTCCTTACATATTTGATGGTGCAGTGGTAGCATTGTTGCCTCACAGATATAGGTTTTTCCTGGTTTGATTCTTGCCTGGGTTGCCTTCTGTGTGGAGTCTGCATCTCATCCCTGTGTTTGTGTGGATTTGCTCTGGTGTCTTGCCATTTTACAAAGACATGTGTCTGCAGTATTTCTCCCTGGGCCTCTGCTGAAAATTGTTTTTGTTCCATCAGAAGTAAAATTGACAGGCATTTGAATTTCAGACTTCATATTCTTCAGAAAATACATAGTAACACAACCTTTTATTCTAGCAATTTTCTAAGTTTATAAGATGAATATTTGAAATCTGTCCTTGTTTTTGGGACTGTATTACCCCGTTATTGGCTTTGTCCAGGTTTTTTGTGCTAAGGTTGACAGCTATGGCAAGAACTGAATTCACTGAATATGTTTGAGGGCTGTATTCCCTCATTACTGGGTTTGTCCAGGTGTTTTGTGCTAAGAGGTTGACAGCTGTGGTGAGAAGTGAATTCATTAAAAGATAGCCATTTAAGTTTCAGCCTTCCTGTCTTTCACAAAGCAGCTGATTTGGCGTAGTGGTATGTTGCTCTGACTGTTTTGCACAGAGACCTTGGCAGTAAAATATATGGTGGTAACACAGCATTTTTCTTTCACAAAGCAGGTGATTTGGCATAGTGGTGTGTTGCTCTGACTCTTTTGCACAGGGACCTTGTATGGTAGTAACACAGCATTTTATTCTAGCAACTTTCCAAGATTATACAAGCAATGTTTAATGTGTCCCTGTTTTTTGGCCTTTTGACCCCCCCCCCCAATAAATTTGGCTTTTTCCAGATTTCTTGTGCTGCGAAGTTGAGATGCAGTTGAGTATTGAGTAGATTTTACAAGGAGCTGAGAGCTGCAGGGGAAGAGAAGTTTAGTGCTGCTTATGTTAAATCAGCTTGCATTGTTAATAGCACAACAGGTTGTGTACTTGCTTTGGATGCAGAAGGTTGTTGGTTCTACTCCCACAAGGAGTGAATGCTGCAGTACTGTAAAAGTTAAGATACTAACTATGAGCCTGTTATCAGTTTGTCATCCATTTCCTATTGCAATATTACTAGCTTATCATTTTTAATGTAATATAGGCAATTTATTCCTCAGGGGCATCAGACACTTTATTTTTTGATGAAACCATGAAATATAAAGGTGTTTGCTAGCAGCAATCTCTTCATTAGTTGCAGATTTATTTAATGTGGAATTATTTAGATGACTTTTTTACTTCTTCAGAGATTGTGCATATTTACTGATAATGGTGGACTGTAGAATTGTGCATATTTACTGATAATGGTGGACTGTAGAAGTTTGAGTAGACTTTTATGATGGAAATGTTCTGAACTGGGCAGTTTTGTCATTATTGGTGCATGCGTTTTGTTTCATTGTTTACTGGAAAAATGTTCAAAACAACAGGAAGGTGTATCAAAGAGCACATGTATGTTTCATATGCAAGGGGCCTGTGATTTGAAAACAGCCCAGAATTAATCTTTATCTGCCAATGGTAAAATGTATTTTCTTTGAATGTGGGTTTCAATGCTGTTTCAATTAATGTGAGTTTCAAGGGCAGAGAAGTTTTAATGCTAAGTTTGTTTAGCAGATGTCTTAGTGTTTGTGCTGTAAAATGCAAAATAAAACTTTCAAATGAAGTCCAATTCATCATAGAAGTAAATCAGTATGCACATTAGTGATTATGGTAAATGGAGTGAAATAGCCAAGTAATGGATCATTGGAATGGCTACAGGGGGAGGCTCCATTCGACCATGATTTTGTGAGGGGGAAGGGCGGCAAACTTAAAGACAGCCCCAGCTGAACTATACGTCCCAAATGTCCAGATTTTCAAAGAATGAATAGATTTTTGCTTCTTATTTTCGGTTTGTTCCTCATAAAATTTGTGGTTTTCTGGCAAATCATTTAGGAATTAAGTCACTAAATAATGACACACTGAGTTTCAGACTTCATAACCTTCAGAAAAATGCATGCTAAAGTAAGACCTGTTATTCTATCAACTGTCTCAGTTTATACAAGAGCAATTTAGTACAGTTTATATGTTCCCCCAATATATTTGGCCTTGTCCAGATTTATTGCATTAACAGATTGAGAGGTACATGCAAATAAATTGCTTTATAGAATTAGGCATAGCCAAACCTCTCAACTGTCCCTGATTTTGGCTCAAAATGTTGCTCTTCCCCCTAATAATCCCTCCGCAAAACAGCAGTTTTGGAAGAAAACATGGAGGGTTTACAATTAAGAAATAATTGTAATAATCAGAGTTATAGATTACTTTTATTTCAGAAATCCATGTAGATTCTTTTATTTTGTCATCTGCTCAAGTTAGCAGTACTAATATTAAAGTGTCCCTTCTTTGACAGGTTCCCAGCTGTATTGTGTGGCTATTTTATATTTTTACATCACATTTTTGGTCCATTTTTCATAAAATTGTGTTTGTTTTGGCAAATTAGTGACAAATTATTAAAGACTGAAGTTAGAAAATAATGACAGACATTTGAGTTTCAGATTTCATACCATTCAGAAAATTCATACTAATGCAAGACCTATTCTATTATTTTTCTAAGTTTATAAGAGCAATATTTTAAAAATTGTCCTTATTTTTGGGCCTTTGTCCCACTTCTTTCTATGGCTTTCTCCAGATTTCTTGCTCTGAGGTTGAGAGGTATGACAAATGTGTCAGGGCCATCACAGTCAGCCAGAGACATTTCAAATTGTGACATACTTGTTGCACCCCACTCCCCCATGTAGTGACTCTGGATGTGTCGAAGCAAGGCAAGGAGTAGTTATGCAGTGTAAATGTGCAGAGTATCCCCCCATCCAAGGTAGACACAAGTACTAGAGTGGCTTTTCATCTGTCCTTGATTTCTGCAGAATGGTCTGGTTTCTGTCATATTTTTTGTACTGTTGATTTATGCATATTACTCAAAGTGCCTGTTTCTCTGTGTTTAAGTAGCAATACTTTAATGACCATCAGGTAAGCTTGGCTGAGATCATAAGATGCAAGTAAGCTTTAATAAGCATACTGTTAAAGAATTGCCAACATGGAAAGCCTTTCTGTTGTTGCCATGTAGAGAATACTTAATTAGATGATTTATAAGCCTTGGGTATTGAAATGCATATGACAGTATTTGTAATAAAGGACAGGATTACATTATTTTAAGAAGCTCATTACACTTGGAGACTTCCAGTCATCTCTGCAGGCTTTACCTGTAAACTAAACAGAATGCCAATCATGTGGTCCATAACCTGTACAGTAATCCTTTTAAGCAATGTATCTTGAGCTTATTTCTTGTTTGCTTTTCATTTTTTACTTTGATCATGTTTTCCCCATGAAACAAGTAGATAGTTGTCAGGCAGCAGGTCTTTTTTTGGATAAGAAACATTTTTATAAGTGGGGGCATCAAAGATTTCTACTTTCATCATGTTACTTGGTACTTTAATAAAGCTTAATATAAATTACAATTAGAACTGCAGTGCAAGAAGTGGTTTGAGTTGAGTGCTGCTTGTTTTTCTTATACTTGATTTTGACTGGCATTCCATTAATGTATTTAAAAAGTAATTTATTTTTTCATGCCTCACAACCTTTTTGTTTCCATCTAGATATTAAGTAAGCTGTCATGCAGCCAATGCATTGAAATATTTTTATTCTTCTACTCTTCATTTTGTCTTGATTGGAGTCTCATAGTGATGGTTTGGCACCCAGGGCAGTGTATTTAGTTAGTTTTTGTGGTTTTGAGCATAGCTCCTCCCCTTTCTAGTTGGCTGCACCCCTTCCCATTGACCCCACCCATTCAGCTGTCTCCTGCAGCCCCCCTTTGATTTGAAGTCACCAGCCGCCACTGTCGAATACTGGAAGTTCGAACAGGGAAGTTCAAAAAATAGAAATGTCGAAGCCACGGAAATTCAAATTCTTTCCCAGGGAAAGAATTTGGTTGGCTGTTTCCGCGGCTTCAACATTTTCTGTACTGTGGTGTGAAAGTTACTGATCGGATTATGGTAAGTGTGTGAGTGTGACGGACATTGGGGTTAGAGTGCGGGTAAGGTAAGTGTGCAAAAGTGATGGACTTTAGAGTATGGGCGCAGCGCAGGTAAGGTATGTGTGTGATATTGACAGACTTTAGGGTTAGGGCACAGGTAAGGTAAGTGTGAGAACATGAAGGACTTTAGGGTTAGGGCGCGGGTAAGGTAAGTGTGCAATAGTGACAGACTTTAGGGTTAGGGTGCGGCTAAGGTAAGTGACGGACCTTAGGGTTAAGGTTAGTGCATTGATAGTTGTGTATGTAAGGTGTAGTGTAGGTTTATTAGGTTTTTGGTGTGCCTGTGTTGTGTGTGTGTGTTTTTTGGAACAGCAAATTTTTTCCCTGTTCAAACATATGGTATTTGAAATTTTGGAAGTTCGATTATATGACATAGACCCGTCCTAGACCCATAGTTGTTTAGTTTGTATCTCTCAGATCCATCTTTTTCTTCTGTGGTGTTCTACAGTCTGTATGTAGATGACTTGAAAATGGGTAATCTGATTGCAGGTGTTACAGCTAGGGTATTTCAGCAAAAGAGTTGAACTAAATTGACCATTTGGCACACAAACATAATGAGCTGATAAATACATCAAAAATTATGCATATGTGATTTAGAAATATTGATTGCTAATAGAGCGTACAAGACTAAAACTGTAGATTCATTTAAGGACATGTGTATATGGATAGAGTTTTTTCTAGTCATACCAACCGATTGATTAATGATAGCTATAAAACTAGAGGTTATATAAAAACATGTATAACATCTAGGGAATCATAGATAATGAAGTCATTGTTTATAGGTTACATTAGATCCAAACCAGAGTATGGAATAACAGTATGGAAACCCTATAAGAAAACAAGCATGGGTAAATTGGAAAGAGTACAGTGGAAATAAGTCAAGGGCACCCATGGATGTGAAAATTTAAGTTATTATAAAAGACTAAAATATATGAACTTGTACAGTATCTCATAGACATTTAAGAGAAGACCTTGCATGGCTGAAGTGGTGCAGTTGCTAGTTTTGCCACCTGACAGCCAGAGGTTCTCTGGTTTGATTCTCATTTGCAGTGCTTTCTGTGCAGAGTCTACATGTCCTTGCAGTCAGGTTGGTTTCCTCGGTGTGCTCCAGTTTCTTCCCACATCCCAAAGACATGCTGCTGGTGGGTTTTATACTCTACATTGGCACTAGGGGTGAGTTTGTGCTTGTGTATGCCTTCTGTGGAAGGTTGGGTGCTGGGTTGGCAACTTGACACCATAAAACTCCACTGCCAATCGTTCTGCAAACCGTTATTCTGTGTGGTGACCTCTAACAGGAAAAGCTGAAAGGGGAAGAAGAAGAAAATTTAAGAGAAGACCTTATTCAGGTATATTGAGCATTTAAAGGCAGCTATGTCTGGGAATGTTTGGGGTTATTAAAAAGTAGTAGAAAATCATCAGAAAACCTATGAAGAAGATTATCTAAGAATGATAGATGTACTAATCGGTTCTCTAAGAAACTAGGTGATGCATGGAATAGGCTATCAAATTATATTAAAGCAAGCACTATTTTAGATAGTTTTAAGAACAACTTGGACACAATATTGGAATGATTGTTTTGGCATTTTTTCAGACTGCAAGGTAATCATTTTCCATGCTTGAAATATTTGTATGTTTTTACATATGTATGTATGATGCAGCTTCTTTGTATCTACCTCTGCCGATACTGATAGATTTGGTAATAAGAACTCCTTTTGAGGATGCTGGATTTAAGGATTGTGTGAACCACTTGAGACATCATGAAGTGCTTACTCTCAGGATGACACTATTCCACTCTTAAATGCATGATGTACCACATGACAGTCAACTCATGGATGTCGAGTAACAGAATGAACCTAGACAGCAATCCTCACCCTCTGCTTCTTTATCTCTGTTGACCTCTATCCTTCTGAGGTTACGCTGAAGATTTGGATGTGGTACTAAAATGATATAATGGCTGGGTGGAGTATTACTGTGTCTGAAGCTGTACACAGATCAGATTTTTTATGCTCCCTTCATAGGAGCATTCTTGCTTATATGAACCCACTGCAGATATGTCCTTCTCAGATGAAACTGATTCCTTGAGAATGTCTTGACACATTTTAATAGTATCAGTTACTCCTTGAGTTGAGTATGCTATCACACTAGTATAATGGTAGCATCATTAGGTGTTGGAATAGTGCCCACATCATCCACATACCCTTAATCCTGGCCCACTGAAATGCATGCCGTCATGTTTGGCTACAGTGTTACCTGTAAAACAGTGCCAACATTAACTGAAAAACAATCATGATAAAGCTGCATGCAAATGCGAGGTTAAACATAATATGACAATAAATGTTGCACACCAAACCTGTAACTCTGAAGTGCCTTTAATGGAAAAAGTGGGTAGATGATGCTAGAAAATGGATTTTGCATAGCTGCTGTACAAGTTCTTCCTATAGATGTGGATCTTTGTTCAAGCAAGACCCAACATCCTGATCATATTTCTCTGATGGAACATTTCCACAATTGTGTCTGCAATTCATTTTGGTTTACTACGAGATCTGTCAGATTTAAAATGATTACTAGAAATGTAACCAACACAGATTTTAGTGCTAGCAGAAACCGCCA
>NC_056746.1:759942379-759944879 GCF_019279795.1 Protopterus annectens
AGTAAGCCCAGAAGTGAGATGAAATTGTAATAGAGTGTTGAAGTCCCCAATAATACACAAGGACCCCATAGGGTGTATGTACACATTAATTGTGGATACTAGGCAGATATATAAGATGCAATGAATAAGAAATCAATGCCCAAAAGGAACTAAAATGCAAAGTCTAATGTAAGCAATGCTAAGCATTGCACAGGCCAGCTTTGGAGGTGTAAGCAATGTGTAGATCAGCTAACTCAGTGTGCACAGTGGTATACCCCTTTAAACAATGCAACCCTAGGTAAGCAGGTTTGCCCATAGCTTAGCCTTTTCAAAACTGGCCAATCATGGAAAAGTGTGAGAAATCGGCCCTACTTAAACCCAAGAGGCATGAATACATCTCATAACTGGTTGTAGCTTCCCCTTGCAGGCACTATGGCAGTAAGGGGAGAAGCTGTGCACTTCCGGGTGCAGCGCTGGTGCATACAGGAGTCCAAGGTCATGGCAGGACTCCTAGTTAAAGACCATGCTCAGAGACTGCTGCAGGGCCAGTACCAGGGCTCCCAATATAAGGCGGAGGCCTGGGACCATCTCGCCCGTGACCTCACCAGTGCCACTGGCATACCTGGAACTGGTGAGCAGGTCAAGCACCACTATGCTGACTTGAAGCGGTGTAAGGGGGACCTCTTGGAGGAGTGGCTCCAAGAGGCTAGAGCATCAACAGATAGGAGATATACAGCAATAGCTATATAACAGACACAACTGTGATGGACAGTGTAGTTATAGCAGACACAGCCATGGTCTGAATCCTGAGAGCATACCCCGCAACTGCACAGATGAGGCCAGAATGTCCAGTATATGTGCCCATATCTGCTGCCTGTCTCCCTGTCCCCCTGGTAAATCTGTGGGATGATCCCTTATGTTTAGCCAGCAAACAGGGAATACAATTAATTGTCAAACATCATGAGAACACACATGTTATTGTAGCAACCCCTGAAACTGTTAGGAGAGTAATATTTCAAGTATGCCCTATCTACACTCCCATGTTGTCAAGCTGTGACCAGAGTGTGTACAGTTACAGAGTGAGATGTATGTGCATGATACTAATGTGTAATCTGGAACTTTGTGTGGCAACAGTCAGGTAGTGCTAACAAACATTGTTTCCACAGGTACGTTGGATACGAACACTGTGCTGTAAAATGCAGACCATTATAAGCTGTACTGGTACTGTTCTCTGGTATTGTAAGGAATTGTGATTGTTTTATTTTCTCTGAATAATAAAGTATCACTGGTCACTGTCACCCACACTGTGCTACATAATATAACTGTGTAGGAAAGCATGTATATGTGTATGTCAGGTCATTAAAGGTGGAAGAGGGCAATATTCTAGATATGTCCAGCATGTAGTCAACACATGGCCAGAGTCTGTGCAGAAAGAGTCGGATAGCATAGTGCAAAACATCAACCAGGAATCTGGGAGTATGTGTACAATTAGTTAGTGTTAACAAACATTTCCTCCACTAGTATACCAGGTAAGAGGTGTATACTGCAGGTAAAACTGGTTCATGTGTAATAATGATGACAGCCATATCACTGTCCAAACTAAGGCTATAGGGTAGTGTAGTAAGACTTGTAAGGTACAGATAACAGCACTGACTAGGAAAGTAATGTAGACTACAAGAATATACTGGTTGCTAATTGACATCTCCCCCTCCCACCATATCTCCAACAATAATCAGCATACCCACCCCAATCGGTAATGACACCTATGTTCTGATAATGTCCAATTGTTTGATAAATATTGTAATGGTTCCCATGCATGTGCTATATTGAATTATTCCAAAATTGGTGGCATGGTGCCATCAATGTACTTGCATGCTGTTCTTATTATCACTGTGATCCCATATATACATGTGTTCTGTTTGTTATGCAACTATTCCGTATCTGGTGTCTGGGTTAATGGGAATATCTATGCATGTTGTTATACCTAACCCTGGAATGTACTAACTATTACTAACCTACAAATGATGATGAAATCTAAACAAATCTTGGGAAGGCCGGTCCCAGCGGACCCACCTGTCCCATCACCGCTGGCCATGGCACCAGGCACCAGCATGTCTGGGGTCCAACCCCAGACCTCCCTATCTGTTGGTCCTGCACCACCTTTGGGTGGAACCATCTCAGGAGATGGGTTTCGCCCCCCCCCCAGGATTGGTCGTGGACAGGCACCTGTCACCCATCGCCAAGTCGGTGTTATGGTGCATAGAGCGATCAACGAGCAGTTTGATGATCTTCTATGCCAGCTCAAGGGCCGTGTGTCACATTTAGAGCCTGGTTCTGTGACTCAGCCCCCAGCAGAGCCACCTTTGGGGCTGTGAAAGTGCAGTGGTAACTGCCCATGGGTGGAGACCTCAGTCCCACTGTTACCACTAGGGGGCTTGTAGGCTTCCTATATCCCAACACCCCTCCCCATCAAGGTGTTTACCCCCCAACATGTGTCATATACTGCCCCTGTAGGAACCTT
>NC_056746.1:759949879-759982379 GCF_019279795.1 Protopterus annectens
GTACTTGTATGTCAGGTACTCCATTTCATTTTGTAGTCTTACCTATCATGCTGCCTAGAGGCATACCAGTGTACTACAGATCTTGGCTTTTATTTACCTACATATTTGTTTCAGACTTCCTACCCTTCAAAACTGACATCCCACTGACTGACCTGCTGTAGTCTGTCTGTGTAGGCCAGAGGGGGGTTTACCAATAGGCATCATTCAGAGGTCATAGCACAGCCTTTGTTTGTGTTTGTCTACATCTGTCCTGCTGGCTGTGACTATTGGGTATGTGAACCCCCCTGACTGGTATGTATGAGTCACTTACCTTGTGGGCGTTCCAGTATTGAGAGTGGAGCTGCAGGGCTGCCTATGTTGGATGCACATAGTACACTCCCTACACATGGTGTAGCACAGGAAGTGTAATGTTTGGCATCCATTTTACTGTATGTGAGAGGCAGAGAGAGGTGTTATTCCCTGGGTCCCTCCTGTGTCAGCATATGTGCTATGCATTGCCCCACTGCCAAGGCCAGGGCATACTGGGCCCACCTCCTGACTACTGGGTCTGCTGCCTGTGTAAGTGGCTGATTCTGATACATTTCACCTGCCAGCTATGCTAGTTCTCCTTGATTACCTTCCTACTGCAGTTTTCCCTTCCCATTGCCTTCCTGTTTAAGCTGAGGGGGGGCACATCTTTTTTTTTCTTGTAAAACCCAGTGCATGGTATGCACACCCGCTTAGGCAATGTAAAGAGTGCTAGGCAGATTCAGACATACCCCCTAGCTTAGCTTTGCTAAGCTAGGAGCAAGCCTGAGCCACAGGTCTCCAATCAATTTCAGTATGCCTGACACACACACCCATGATGTCAACTAACTCATAGGCTTGCATCAAGCTATTCCTCCTCTTACACTGTTTGGACCTGACTAGCATGCTGGGGAAAACCGGGATGCACTGTCATTCCCCTCATTTGCATAGGATTGCCTGCTAATGCATAGTTACATGTCTCACACTGAGCCTCCTCACTTAGCAACCACTACTCACTAGCCATGTTGTCTTCTGCCTGCCATTGACTTGCATGGCAGAATAGTGATTTCAGTTAGAATGCTTAATTTAGGTTTATTTTGTTATTTCCCCCCGATCCCATTTGCTCACCGCTGCCCTACACTTAAATAGCCGAGATTGGCTAAAAAAAAATAAAAGTTGATTTTTTAATTTTTTCACTGTTTGCAATGCCAATGGCTTATACTTGGCCATTGGCATACTTCCTAAGTGATATGCAGCCTTTATTTGGAGCTGCATATCACTTAGGAAATGTACTTGGTTACTAACTGGATTTTGCAGAAATGTACTCGGTTACTAACCAAGTACATTTCTGCAGATTGCACTAGTCCTGCACGGCCGGTTGCAAGCTTCCTGGATCACAAATTCACCTCAATTGCATGGATTTCTCCTGCAAATGGGGTGATTTGCATACAGGGGATTAGTCTGTGCAGGATTAGTGCAGGAGCGCTCGTGCATGCCCCTGCAGGCTGTTCTTGGATCGCACAGCAGACATATTGCCTCCTAGAGCTCCTACACTGATCCTGCATGCCATGCAGGGCATAGAGAATCTGGGGGATTATATTTTTTTCCAGCATATACTTTGCAACCTTGAATAAGGCAATGTTTAAGCTGAAAAGAAATGGCATTGTCAGATACTTCTGTATACAATAACACTAACAAATCACAAAATGTATGTCTGAGTGGAAACTTTTGACAGATCTGATCTCTTCACTAGTAAGCGATTGTCTATAACAAATAACATGCTCAAAAACAAGGCTGGGCATTAATGTGGGTGATACCACTGCACTTTGGATCAAAGATCATTGACTGGCATTGTAGCCATATCATTAGTCAAAAGACCAGATGTATGGGGTACTTTTGTCAGGCGAAGTACTGAGCTGTCCTTTGTATAACATTTGGTAGCATCTGAGGCAGGCAGTCAGTACAGTGGCCGGATGGAAAAGGAAAAAAATACACCGATCAAATGACTTTCAAGATAAAACTGAATGTTTTCATCTCATCCTTATTAGATACTTCATCAAAATAAAATACAGTGCTAAACAATACGTTAAATAGAAATCTACAAACCATGTGGCCAGAAATATGTGATAAACACAGATCGTGTGATGCTGAAACCATCTCGATACACATCTCGTAATTTAAAATAACAGCATTTAAAAAAGTTATTATATAAAATGTTGTACAAAAAATATTTAACTTCTTTAATTTCATAATTTATCTACCTGTATTTTTAACATACAATTAATCAAGGTATCATCATTTAATCTTTGGTAAACCCCTGTGTTTAATCTCAACTGATAGAATATTTCTTTATATTAAATTAAATTTCCTCAGCTACATCCTCGTAAGGAGTAAAATACTTCAAAAATAAAACACAAAAACTATTAAAGCTTGGACACTGCTGCATTTTTACCAATGTAAAAACAATCGCAAAGCAAACAAGAGGTGATTTACACTCCCTTAGCTCAACCATTTTAATACCCTGTGCATCCAGCTATCCTATTATAACCAACCACAGAAATACTAGTGGTATTATTACTAAACCTACATTGACTTACTTGTGGTATTATTACTAAACCTTCATTGACTTACTAGTGGTATTATTACTAAACCTACATTGACTTACTAGTGGTATTATGAATAAACCTAGACTAGCTTACTAGTGGTATTATTACTAAACATACATTGACTTACTAGTGGTATTATTACTAAACCTACATTGGCTTACTAGTGGTATTATTATTAAACCTATATTGACTTACTAGTGGTATTATTACTAAACCTACAGTGGCTTACTAGTGGTGTTATTACTAAGCCTACATCGACTTACTAGTAGTATTATTAATAAACCTACATTGACTTACTAGTGGTATTATTAATAAACCTACATTGGCTTACTAGTGGTATTATCACTAAACCTACATTATTACTAAACCTACATTGACTTACTAGTGGTATTATTACTGAACCTACATTGACTTACTAGTGGTATTATTAATAAACCTACATTGGCTTACTAGCGGTATTATTACTAAGCCTACATTGACTTACTAGTGGAATTATTACTAAACCTACATTGAATTAATAGTGGTATTATTACTAAACCTACATTGACTTACTAGTAGTATTATTAATAAACCTATATTGACTTACTAGTGGTATTATTAATAAACCTATATTGACTTACTAGTGGTATTATTAATAAACCTACATTGGCTTACTAGTGATATTATGACTAAACCTACATTGACTTACTAGTGTTATTATTACTAAACCTACATTGACTTACTAGTGGTATTATTACTAAACCTACATTGACTTACTAGTGGTATTATTAATAAACCTACATTGACTACAACTGCTACATTTGACCATTTTCTATTTTTTGATTATAGAATGTATTTCAATGTTAGTTTATATGAATATTCCTTTTACTAACAAATATTAGACCATCTCCCAACACTTGGCTAATTCCACCATTTCCTATGGTTAAATTCCAATTGGAATGAATAATTCCCTTCAAAAACATATAATTTCTGTCAAAGGGTACAATCATGGCAGTTTTATAGGTAAATTCAACTTTCTTAGAAACTTTATTTTTAATTGTCTGTTTTAACTAATATAGATGGATAATCATTAGCTCTCCTATTGTATACCCCAGCTAGTAACTGAGTAATTAATTATTCAAGATACCCTCTCTCTTTAAAAACAGAAAACAGAAAGTCCACTTCTCTTCTAATGTTTATATCATCTAAAATAAGTCTGTAAAATCTGATTAGTTTTCTTTTTACTAACCCCTTCTTCTGCCAAAAAGGTTGTTGACTATTAAAATACAAAAATATTAGAATAGGTGGGCTTTCAATATGTACTGGATTGAAACTTCCTAGATATCAAAATTTTATTAAAATTAATATCCAGAAAAATCATGTTATTACATTTATTTTGAAATGTGATTTCCAAAAATGTGTAGTTGTATTTAGATATGTATAAAACTTTTGCAACTCCTGTTTATCACATTCCCATAGTAAAAAATAACCTTCAAGTAGTCCTAATATATAGTAATATATGGTTTAAAGGACATGTTTAATATAAAACTAGTCTCCCAGAACCACATATTTATGTTACCATATATTGTCATTCACCTCATCACCATGGCTACCCTTTTATCTGTTGAAAAAAAATACCCTTCAAAGAACATGTAATTGATATTTAAAATAAGTTTTGTTGCATCATATAGCATGACAATTTCATTATTGCCAAATATAATATTTTTTGTAATGGCTTCTAAGAACCATTTAAGGTCAAGTCTATGGGAGATAAATGAGAATAGATCAATGATATTGGCAATTTCCAATAGCATCCATTCAGTAACTCTGATGTCAGCCAAAATTTCAAGAAAATGCCAAGAATTTCTTAAAACATGTTTTGTTTCTTGAAAAAATAATTTCAGTTTGTTATCAATCTATGTTGCTTACCCTTCAGTTTTATTTATTTATTTAATTATTCAATAAATAAAAATCAGTCTATGTTGCTTACTCTTCAGTTTTATTATAAAATATGTATTATTGGAAGTTAGAAAAATGAACATAAAACTGGAGCATTAACTAAAATATAGTTATAAGACTTTAAAGGAGACATCAGAGGTGGTAAACGAGCACTCACATTTGCCACAAAATATTGCGCTAGTAAATAAGATTTAGAAAATGAACGCAACCTCAGTGGTGAGAATGGAACTATTGGAAGCAGTAGTACTAAGCCATGAGGACAGAACAGGAAGAAAGTGCATTAGATTTAGTAGAATAGCTGAAATTCTGGAATGGAGAGACTGTAGTGAGTATTTAAGGAAATATTTGGCAGAATGGACACAGTTACCACTGAAAGAGAGATGTTTAGAGAGGACGGATGGGATAGCATAGAGACCAGCAAGAGAAAACATAGTAATCCCAGACTGATAGTGGTTCTTGTCTAGACTATGGAAACCAGAGGCCAAACTCAAGTGTGCTGAGATGAGGATATATATTGAACTGGACTATAAAGACTACCATACGAAAGACAGCAGCATATATACATAATGCAGAGACAATGCAGTATAAAGGGAGACTGATATAAACTGCCTTTTCTTGCTGTGATACATAATCTTTATGCCTGTAGGGGTAAAACACTCTTCATCATCAGAAGAAGCAATATGAGTGTTTCAAAATGTACCAGCATCAGCAGCTAACGAGTTCAAACGACAGGTGGTACAGGACTCAGTGGTGGATGAGTAACTGGCTGTTATAGGATGAGATGAGGGGTGTGTCTTCAATGAAGCTTTTAAGAAATATAAAGTGTGTAGAGAATGACTGGACATTATTTTGAAATGACAGCAAAGAAGAGATGGCACAATGTCAGTGCGGTAAAGGTATATGCTGACTCATGGATGGCCCAATCTGTATGTTTTTCTTTATTTATTTCTTCTAAGCTTGTGAGCAATGTAGTGAAATATAAATGAGAGTCACATTTTTTTTTTTTGGGGGGGGGCTTATGCTGAAAAACTGAGGTTACTGCTGCTCTTAAAGATTGGGGAACTTAGGTTTAAGTTGAAGTTGACGTGACAATGTGTTTTTTTTCTCCTGATTTGTTTTCATGATAAGAAACAATTAATTTAGTAGTTTGCATAATTCATCATAAGTTCAGGTCAGATCTATGTTATACAGGAAGCAAGTCAGCATTTTTGCGAACAGAACAATAATATTTATTTCATGGGGTTAACTAAATAAGCAACAAATTCTATTAGAAATTGCTTGTAGTGAGTTTAATTTTTTTTTTGAGGTGGAAGCATTGATGAGAGGTCTATATTCTGGTTGGGTTTGTAGAATCAGTTTCCCAGTGCCAGGTCTGGCTGCTACAGAGTGGAGGTGGGCGACTCATATTGGTGTCTGTGTGTATGGCAGGCAACACGGGGCACACATCTTGGATGTGGTTTGTTGTATGTTGTATTGAAATGCTAGTCTCTGTTCTATGTAGGAATGCTGTGGTAAAAATCTGGACTGACTTTTCTGATGGTGGCATAATTGACAACATAGGTTTGCACCAGTTCATAAGACTAACCATGAATCTTTTGACTTGTGATTCTCAAAGTGAAAGAGACAGTAATTGCAGTGAAGTGGGATATAGCTAGATCATGTTTTGTTTAGGCTGTGTTAAATGTTTGCTCTACATTCTTTTCTAAGCCACTAATGTAAAATTTTTATTTCTGCCAATTTATAACACATTTTGCTGTGCAGTATATCACTATTGTTGTCAGATTTTTTAATTAACAGTTACCTGAACTTTGTGAAGATGTAGAAACTTCAGGATAAAACACAAATGTGTAAATGTAACTCATGAATACATTGATTCTATTTTTTATTTATTTATTTATTTATTCCAGTTTGATGATCGGGCTCGGGGAGCCTGTTTGCAGTGAAGGCCTGGGGAGAAAAGCTCCAACAATACATAGTTACATGAATAATTACTAAGAAACTTTGCATTACTGACAAATAAACAGATAGCATTCAAAAAGAAACAAACGATTATGCAAAGTTTTTGTTTTTGCATAATGCTGGATCAAAAGTCTAGATAAAAGCTCTAAGGAGTACCTCAGGGCATCTAGAACCTCGTGATATTTAGTGGCATAACAGCATAGAGAACCTCAGATAAAATTAGTTCAGTTCATCTACAGTTATTGTTGTGCAGTCTTTGACTGTTAGTGTGCATTGAAAGGATACAGTTAAAACTGAAGGGTAAGATAAAGTATGAGAACACATGGGAAGAGTGGCAGTCATTATTCCCATATAATATTTATGTGCTCTTTCAAGCATTTGTTTCCACAGTTTGTTGGGAAATACAATTTTGTCAGCTTTGAGCATTAAGCCTTGGGCACAATATATTTCTTCCCTTAGTAATGAATTTTGTTTGGGCCATCATCAGATTATAAATTAAAAAAAAAAACTCTAAAATGCATCTCAGGATATTTTGAACCCCATATGACTTTTAAGGGCCTCGCAGCCCTAGAACCAAGCTTACTTTCATTAATTCCTCCACCCATATTACACTTGAATGCATTCCATAAAGTTCAATGAATCCAGCACATTACACCAATATTAGTTGAAAAATTGCAGATAACCATGTACTATGTTAATATGTCACAGTGAACTTAGAATATCTCTGCACATAATAGAGTATCTCACTAGTAACACTGCACTGTATATCAGCCATAACTACTTGATTCATGAAGCTCGGCGCAAGGCCAGTGTAAGGCCTGTGCCGGCCGTGCGGCATATAAATGGTGTAGTAGTGCCATATGAATATTAATGAAGGTGCGCCGCTACCACATCCACGTGCATAGGACACGTGTGCGAGTGTATGGGGCGTTACTAAGCTGCGCCCGGAGGCGTGTCAATGTCGGCTGGCGATGAGCAACCTAAACTGCTGAATATTATAGCCTGCCTGCAACAGTAATCGCACCTATCAGTGTCCGTGGATAATGAAACGTATGCAAAGCATGCAAGACAGTTCCCGGCCACACAAAATAGAGAACCAAACAGAAATGCACGCAACACAATATGAGTTTCCGTCCATGGAACAAATGATATTTAAAATCGTGTGTCTGTAATGTACTGCACTGTCAGTAGTTATACCCAGTGGAAGTGAAGCGCATCATGTCAGCGCGCCGCCAATACACACATCTAGCCCCATGGGCATGGTCACCAGCAGTCCCACAGTGGTAGTGATAGTACACAGCTGGGCAGTTGTGGTTATATAACAACTGTAAAGAAACCTGACAGTCCAAATTGTATACCAAACACACACAAACATATGTATATTAAAATGTGCTATACACATGAACGTAACCATCACATACACATAGGATGCCATATGCGTAACTTTGATATCCAAAAGCAGAACCCATGCATGCAAATGCAATACGCAACAACCCCTGTATAGCATATAACCCGCACCCATGTCCGAATGTCCACCAAATCCAGCTACCAGCCTTGCGCAGCCGTACACCTACACACAGCAAGTATTCCCCATATGTAGTAGGAAGTATCGTCCTAGGCAGTGTCAGGATTGCAAATATGTATCCCACATTTGTAAACATCCCATCACAGGTACGTAAATCCAAATGCCCGCGCGTTAATGTTTCGGCAAAATGTGTGTACATCCCGCGTGGGATAAGTAACCTGTTGAAACCTCAGAGTTGTTTACATGCCACGGTGTCCATAACTGTACACATCTGGACAAAACATGTATGTGTAGTCATGGTACTGTTCACTTTCTACACAGACATGCAAAACATACTACGCAGGATGGAACAGCTGTCCACCATGCAGGTCACCCCACTAGGGTTGCCACCTGTTCAGATGGCCAAGGTGGGACATCCCTTGTAGAAATGTGAGAATTTGCAGGATAAAACATACCCCCAGCCAGTGCAAAGGACAGAATTACACGTGTATGCCAAGATAAAAGCTTATTCCATAGCATTTGAATAGCTTATGCTATCCCAAATAATAGTTATGTGTACCAGATACAAAATACCTGTATCATGCAACTAGTAAAGAAAATAAGAAATATATTATTGTCTTAAAATCACAGGACATTTGCCATGTCTTAGGTGTTGTTGCAGGACACAACTGTCCAAAGTGGGACCTCCCCTCGCAAAGAGGAACAAGTGGTAATCCTAGTCCCCACTGAACTATCGACAGTATATATTCAACTCAATCACATACTGACACCACCTCTCAACCTATTACAGCAACAAAACCTGAACAAAGCCTAAAAGGATGGGTGGACAAATAGGGACAGATGTAATTACTGCCCTCACAAGCTTCAAATGTTCACTGAATAATAGTATGTACATAAGCAGGAAATGTTGTGAAGGATGTGGGGTAGTCCCCAGTATTACAGAGGTCCGTACATTTATACTGTAACAAACCGTCACATATGTTGACTGTACTACTGCATACCCTTAGTTAATACATAGTTAAGTCATGTGCAAAATAATAACCCTCGTAAGAATGAATACAGGAAATAGTCAAATGTGAATGGGAACACCACTCACCGTGGATTATGTATTGTAACCACCCCCACCCACATTATGTATTGCCAACATCATAAGCTGCTGACAGGTGCCCAAACACCTGTGTCTGTAAACACAGATTAAATGTTTAAAATGGACAAACCCTGTCCATGTGCTTTGTCTGACATTTGAACATGGTCAGGGCAGTTCCGTTCACCAGGCGGACAAGCCTAAACCCAGATCACCACATGAACACCCTGACAATTAAAGACCTGTATGTGTCAGGACTATAAGCCTTTGGGTTCTGAATATCCCTGCAGTGATTAAATATGCAGCTTGGGCCAGAGCAGTAGGGAATAGGGAATGTGTAACATGTAGTACCGCATTTTCCCAGCAGGAGAATGGATGCCTGTGACGTAAGTGAAGCGGTGAGGCATATGTTAATCTAGCTATGTACTATGGGTATGCATATAAATGAGTCAGAACACCAAACGTATAGTGGTTACAGCATCCGTCCAACGTGAAAGCAGTCCCGGTTGAACTACGACTACAGCACATATAATGTGAAAGTGTAATGAATGCGTCTGTGCTGTACAGACAGTTAAATATGTAAAGGTGAACGTGTGTTTCGCATACGTCCGTTAACCGGATTACAGATAATTACTGTCACAAGTAATAAAGCCCACGTAAGCACAAAGACTTAGTAAACATATGTAACCCACAATAAGGATATGCATGCGCGCCTGCACGTAACCCACAATAAGGAAATGCAAGTGCGCCTGTGCGTGTGTGATCTGCTCACAGCATAGTAAATGAATGCTGCTTCCCCCACGTTAGTTATACATGGCTCAAACCTGTTAACCTCGTAAAGTATGAAACCAGACAAAGCCATGCAAACTACCGGTACAAATAGGGACAAACCCCAAATATGTGCCAGAACAAACAGAAAGTGGATAGAATAACGGGTGTGTCAGTAGCATGGATTCTCTGATGGGTATGCAGTCGTAACCTGAACTGCTTGCCAGAATTCCCCACCGTAAGTCTCAAATGAAATGCCACTACATTGCCAGATAGACACAGGTTTATGTAAAACACACCGAAGATAAAGGGGCAACCAGCTGTACACTCTGTGACAATCTGTATAGTGGAAAGGTATGGTATGGATATAGATATATGTGTATACACATAATCCACAGACGTAAACCAAAGCAAGTTATGAAATGAGGATTGTACATGTATATATGTATACACAATAGACTTATGTCCCATAGATATGATATATGTGCATAAATAGGCCACGTAATAGCTAATATGGGTAGACAAATAGACATGCACGAAAGGTGAATAAACCACTGCATTCCAAACCACTGGCCAGAAAGTGACAGTCCAGCAAGTTCTACACTTTAAACATGCAGATAGGTGTCCATTGCAGGACTCCAAAAATTGATCCTTAAGTAGTGTCAACCGACATTGACGCAAAATAAGTGACCTCAGCAAATACGAAATAGCTGTACATGCAACAGTATCAGGTGCAAGGGTGATGACACATGTGTCGATAGAATGTATGATGTACGAACTGATATCCGGAGAGTGGGGAGTGCATATAAGTGTCTCCACACTTCAGTACCACACACATTAAACATGTGTAATGGGTACTGTAGAGGGTTGTCAGGTATGGGAATCATGGGTATGCAGAAATGGGCCTAGGTGTTGTTTGGCAGAGATTTCGTAGGCCCGCCCCGTGGGAGTGATGTGGGTATAGAACACGCCTATATTCTCAATAATGGGGCAAACCATCCACTGGATATTGCGGTAACCATTTTGGCAATATGTAGGGCCCTATATCAGTGTCATGTAGGCAATTATCATGGATGGACATGCATACGACCAAGATGGTACCCATAACTGGCAAACTGTCAGAATAACACAGTTGCACTAAGGCATAGTACATGAAATACAAATAGGGACTATATTAAATATACCCCAGGCAAAGTCAGAACGTTGTTAGAATACTGGCGTAGCCATGAATACGGATGTTATGAGTGTTAATAATCATGTGATGGAAATGTCAGTCACTATTATCTACCGCACAGTTTGTAATGCCTTGCCAGCAATTTACCAGAAAGGCACATCACTATGACAAATGTAACAAGGGCAAAGGTCAAACATCAGGGTGTTTACCCATAATGTGTACAGGTTAGGGGTATGAAGGTAACCTGTCCAAAATACATGTACAGAACTAGTGATACTAGGTAGACAGGTGAGAAGAAAGACATCAGGACAAATGAGAAAACATGTACAAGTCATACGCATGTACTCCGACAAATGTGAATGACAATGTATGCCCTGTGAATGTCAATGTGGAAGGTTAATAGACACAAAAGTAATGTGTCCCTCAGGGTGTCATGCAGTGTCACCGTAACAATGTCCAGTCCCCCATACATGTATGTGAGCTCTGCCACTGACGGAAAGCGCAAATACCGGCGCACACATACGGTACATGATAGACCAATTAGTGTGGATAAGCAGCTGTTGGCCTGTGTGAGGAATACAACTGTCTGGGTGGGTGTGTCCTGCAATATAAATGTAATGGCATGTGGCCTGTGATGCCGCCATACAGTGTGTGTATTGGTGTCAGAAAGTTGATATTTTGTATCAGACACATACTCCGCAACTGTACAGATTTACGCAGAATGTGCAGAGTTCTGCCTCATATGTTTGGTGTGTTCCACGTAACAACAGTAACATTCTGGCACTTTCATGATAACTGAAGACATGAAATAATGACAAACATGTGATTAAGACACCAAATCCGACACAAAAGCCATACTAATACAAAACCTATTATTGTGTCAACTATCTACGTTTGTAAGAGCAACATGTCAATACTGCCCCTATGTGTCCCACTATCAGATAAGGCCTTGTCCAGAAATTTGCTCTAGGAGGTGGTGTGGTATGAACAGAAACAGATACATGTGTGAGGAAACAGCAATATCGACTGCAAGATAATGCAGAAGGTATGAAATGCGCTGCAGTAGGACGTGCAGTACTGTCTGCAGGTATGTGCTGACATGTCAAATGACACAGCAGTCTACATGAAGAACCAATAGGGCTGTCACCTTTACAAATGATGATAGTGGGACATACCCACAGCCATGCACACAGCACAAATAGACATACACACATCAAAACTAGGCCATGATACATGAAGCCTCCGGTGTGTACGAGTACAGTGAGAGTACAGCAAGAATAGATGTCTGCCAAGATATACAGCAAACGCCTGTAAGGACGTGTAACACCGCCTATAACACGGACGTTGCATGGACAATGTTGGGATTTGCAACATACCCCATTGGTATGTGAAAGCTATGCAAATATGCGATACATGAAACAGTCAGCTGTCCATGCAAGAGCAGAGTTATGGGCAGAAAATAGATTTTATATATATATATATATATATATATGTATATAGAGAGAGAGAGAAATACAGACATACACACACACACACACACACATGTGGCAGGGCTGGTAATCAAACCTACACATGACTACCCTATCACACTACAGCATGACGCATTTACAGAACACGCTACCGAGATTACTAAACACAGCAGACACACAGGCCTTCTACTAGGTGCTTGTCAACATCCGCAAAGACAAAGAAGTCAGCAGGATACATCTGTGTTGCGAAGCATCTAAAAGCATAAACTGAGTCCCCAGGTGGACGGGAGCATGCACACACACACACACACACACACACACATCTGTCAGGCCTGGGAATTGAACTTACACCTAACTACCCTATCAAACTACAGCATGACGCATTTACAGAACACGCTACCGAGATTACTGAACACAGCTCTCCCAGAGGCATACTTCTAGGTGGGTGACATCATCTGCAAAGGCAAAGACGCCGATAGGGAATGTATGTGTTGTGAGGCATCTAAAAGCATTACTGTGTCCCCAGGCAGCTGGAAACACACACACACACACACTTGGCAGGGCCGGGAGTTGAACATACACCTAACTACCTTATCAAACTACAGCATTACGCATTTACGGAACACGCTACCGAGATTACTGAACACAGCACTCCCAGAGGCATACTTCTAGGTGGGTGACATCATCCGCAAAGGCAAAGAAGCCGATAGGGAATGTATGTGTTGTGAGGCATCTAAAAGCATTACTGTGTCCCCAGGCAGCTGGAAACACACACACTTAGAAGGGCCAGGGGTTGAACATACACCTAACTACTTTAACACACTATAGCATTACACATTTACAGAACCCGCTATCGAGATTACTGAACACAGCACTCCCAGAGGCATACTTCTAGGTGGGTGTCATCATCCACAAAGGCAAAGACGCCGATAAGGAATGTATGTGTTGTGAGGCATCTAAAAGCATTACTTTGTCCCCAGGCAGCTGGAAACACACACACACACTTGGAAGGGCCGGGAGTTGAACATACACCTAACTACTTTAGCACACTATAGCATTAGGCATTTACAGAACGTGCTACCGAGATTACTGAACACAGCACTCCCAGAGGCATACTTCTAGGTGGGTGACATCATCCACAAAGGCAAAGACGCGATAGGGAATGTATGTGTTGTGAGGCATCTAAAAGCATTACTGTGTCCCCAGGCAGCTGGAAACACACACACGCACACACTCACACACACACTTAGAAGGTCCGGGAGTTGAACATACACCTAACAACTTTAACACACTATAGCATTACGCATTTACAGAACGCGCTACCAAGATTACTGAACACAGCACTCCCAGAGGCATACTTCTAGGTGGGTGACATCATCCGCAAAGGCAAAGACGCCGATAGAGAATGTATGTGTTGTGAGGCATCTAAAAGCATTACTGTGTCCCCAGGCAGCTGGAAACACACACACACACACACACACACACACACACACACACACACACACACACACACACACTTAGAAGGGCCAGGAGTTGAACATACACCTAACTACTTTAACACACTACAGCATTACGCATTTACAGAATGCGCTACCGAGATTACTAAACACAGCACTCCCAGAGGCATACTCTTAGGTGGGTGACATCATCCACAAAGGCAGAGATGCCAATAGGGAATGTTTAGAGAGTGAGCAGTCTGAAAGCATTTTACTGCCCCAAGGTAGACATACACAAACATGGCAGTGCTGTCATCGGGCCAACTAAATATCTATGGAGCACTACAACACTAAATAGATACGGGATGCACCACAGACAGTACACCCTTCGAGAGAGCAACCAGTGTGTTCAATATAGGCATCCATCGTGACATTGAAAATGGACATCGGTTGCCTGGATGACCACCATGGCTATACAGGATGTCAATGGCCATGCCCACACGCTTAGTATCACACGTCTGTTTGGAATGTACTGTGTGTCCATCTACACAACGGCGTACTTGGCATGCTCACACACTTAGCAGTTGCAAAGGACCAACTTGTATGCACACGGAGTCTAATCACGGAAGGGCATAGTGTGGAATGTACTGTGTGTCCATCTACACAACAGCATACTGGGCATGCTCACACACTTAGCAGTAGCAAAGGGCCGTCTTGCATGCAGATGGAGTGTACACACAGAAGGGCACAGTACAGACGGGCACAGTAAGGTAAATCTGTCCTCATGCACAGGGCGGTCACACATGCAGTGACCTGTACACACACAGCTGCCATCACAGCTGTCACAGGTGCAAGTCACACACGTACACACTGCAGTGTACACTGTAGCTGTCAAGTCAGCACCATGTCATCGGTGCAGCACTACACAGCCGTACGGTCACACAACACCATGTGACACATGACCACTGGGCTGTGCAGCAGTGTACACCAGCTGTGCAGAGTACACATGTACCAACAGGGATCCAACAGGTGTTAGGCATTGCAATGATACAAGTATACATGAACAGGTCGGCACAACACATACCACGGCCCTTACACAGCTGTGACACCTGACTGTTGCTGTACACCAATGAACACACATCTGGATATGTCATACATATGATTGTGTGGATGTGTGCATGGACTGCACACACAACACATACATACATAGCCTTTGATGTACCACATGCATAACATTGGCCTAATCAATGCCACACACATGAATGGAAGGTGGGCCCATGTCTGTTGAATGCTCACACTACAGGGGGTAGCAGTGTTGACCGGGACACATACCCTTGTACTGGTTGCCTGTGACACCCGTGATATCATACCGCAGTCCATGTGTTATGTATGTCAACACACATGTCCAACAATAGCAATGCATACAAACATGGCAACAGGAGACACATGTGACATCTGTAATGTGCATGCAGCAACCATGCATGTGCAGTGGCCGATGTCCGTAACATAGTTGCACCTACCTACGACATGCAGACGCAATGCAGACCCATCATTGACACCTGTATACGGTGACATACAAACAGCACATATGGAGGGATGTGTGTACATAACGTGGTGAACCACCTATCTAGATGTATGTGTGCAGGGGGTGGCTCACAGTTGTGTCACACACCATCCTAACATGCCATGTGCAAACAGTATGCTATGTCGCTGTTACGTGACGGTGCTGACATAATGCATACACAGCGGTCAGGTGTTAACAACTATATGTCACATGGCACCTGTAACACCTACAACCTCCCATGTGCATATAGCAGCACATCTGCCAGATATAGTGTTGGTACACAGAATGCAATCAATACCACAGCATGTCTATCAAACGTGTCATCATATGGCAGGTGTATCATTCCCAGCACTGCCATGTGTGTCCGAATGTGTGACCAGGGATGCCACATATCACGGGGAATATGTCCCAGTTGCTACACATCCCTGTACACCATTGTAGAGATCTGTACATACGTCAGTGTGGGAAGCATGACGTCGGCCGGTGTGGTGCATCACACACGTCGGCTGTCCATATACACATGTGGTCACCACAGTGTGTGTGTGTCTGTATGTATGTCTGGTGCTTGGTGTGAGGGTGTATGCTAATATACGGTGGGAAATGATCACTAGCCCCACTTGGTGACTAACCCGTAATGGTGATGCATTGCACAACCCTGTTGATGCCATAGTTACCAGTCATACTGGCTACCTGTGCATGTCCCTTCTCTGTGACACGTCATGTGGGTGCCTAGTACTGTAAGGGTGATGACCACACAGGCAAGGGTCGCCAGCTGCACACTATGGGGTGTGTGTTATAGTGGTGTACACCCCGTGAATGCGGCCATGTTCCCGTACTGTTACAGGGTCCTGCTGCTGCACAGTGTAGCCTCCAGCTACCAAGTGACACCTCACATCATCATTGGCCAGGCCGCTGTGTACAACCCCTGCACCATGTCACCATACCTGTAATGTGTCCTGTTATGTATGTCACATCTCTGTCCAGTGTAGCCTGTGGCACCGACCACATGCGTCAGGTGCAGTATATGTGCAGACATCTGTGTCATGTTGGTGTCTCCAACAGTCAGGTTGAGGGTACGTGTAGCATGCTGATATTGCCAGATGTGCCGGTGTGTAATCCAGTTACATGTGGGGGACTGCAAACACTGCTACCTGTAGGCACATGCAAGTACACCATAGGAGGGAACCAGGGTATCACATCCAACATGGTGCTACAGATGTAAGCGAGACACATACCGTGAACACATCACAATGCATGCTGCACCTGCACTACATGGTATGACTGGTGCATGTCGACAGTACACAACCTATGTCACATACACAACTCTCACTATTCACACACAACCACTGCAACATACACATCCCTCACTATGCATATTACATACACTTCTCACTATGCTGCTCACCCTGTGCATCAGAATATTTGTGCATAACCCTGCACTGATGGTGTGGATGACAGGGATGCGGCACAGGCTTTATCATATGCACAGGGGGATATGTTTGCTAGGGGCATAGGCTGCACCAATGGATAACATCATGTGTGTGTGTGTGTAAGGGCTGGTGAGTTGACTGGACATGTCTGTGCAGAATGCATGTGGATGTTGTGGAGCCCTACAGTTGTGTTTGCTGTGTGCGTGCATGTGTGTACACAGTTCTGCCATTTGTGGTGCCTACACGGGGTATTATTGACAGCCTCAGATTGTACAGTGCAGGTTGTACAGCTCACTGTGTCCGTCCACGGCCACGTGACCTGTGCCTGCCTGGGGTTGCACGGGCACTACCAGGTGGAGGTACAGAGTGGCTACTGTCCGACGACACATGTCCGCTGGAACCGTGTCCCCGCTGAGACCATCCAGGGCCACGTCCACGTGGCCTGCTGTGTCCTGGTGTTGACAGCGCAGCACCAGCTGCACTGCTACTGCTACTGGCACTATGGGAGCGGGCATGTGAGGTGGCACACTCACGTCGGCCTACACTAGGTGGTGTTGCTGGCCTACGTCCAAGTGGCCTATGCCTCACTCCTACCAGGTGTTCCAGCACAGACAGCTCCCGCTCGCAGATTGCCATGCCTCGGTCAAGGATTCTGACCATTTCACCTAGTCGCCTATCCAGAACATTAGCAATCTGCTGCTGAGCATTTGCCAATGCCTGGATGTTGTCATTTAGGGTATGAATAGCAGCCCTCTGCAGCCTCTGCCCTTCTCTGTTCTGCTGTTCAGCACGTGCCTGTGCCGCCATTACAGTCTGGAACATGCGTCTGGTGATACCAGCTGCTGTGCTCTGTCCTGCAGGTGCATGTCTGCCAGAGGTCCTCCTACGAGCAGCACCGGCCACATGCCTGTGTGGCACATCTGCAGTCATTACACTGACACCATGGTGTGTAGACACACTCTCTGTAGCCACCACATGTTCCTGTTCCATGCCAACAGACGCTGACTGTCCTTCCTCTATGGCCACTGGTGATGCGGTATGTGTTGGCAGCAGAACTGTGTGCAGGGAAGAGGGGGACATAGCTGGGATGGTAACCATTGGCACAGATTCAGCCCCTGACAACCCTGCCTGTGCCTCATGCATATGTTCATCTCCGCTAGTATCTGTGGGGACACTAACATCAGATGGACCGCAGGAGGGTAACGCACATACATCACCTGTGAATGCAAAGAAATACTGTAAAGTACAATAGACACAGACACACACAGACACACACAGACACACCATGTATGTGATTTGTCAGATGGCATGCAGCATGCCTGCGATACAGCAGAGGGTATGCAGCTCAGACATTAATAGTGTTAGTAAGCATACCTCCCTGGAGTGCACACTACAGCAAGCAGGTGTCATATCAGTAGCCATGCAGTTCACACAATCATGGTAGTATGCATGCATCCCTGTGATACACCATGTGGCCCAGAACAGGATAGCAGTACACATGGCTGACGTGACCTTGACATGTAATCTGCTGACATGTGCATTAACATGCATACATGTTTGACACAATGGTGTCCTGACACATGTACAGCATCATAATGGGCTTCACATTGCAGTGTTGTGTGTATGCCCTGCAGATAGAATGCATGTTTAGTAAATGTGCATGAGCATGGGAGGGTAGTGTGAGCCATCTACATTGCTATACAGTGTGAAATACAGACACTGTGCCATTGCATGGCAACATGAGGCATGTATGTTGCTGTAGAATGCATAATATGTACACATTGCATAGCCATAACTGCAACACAGTCATGATGTTCGACAGATCGTATATGGTAGACTTCAGTGACACCTCCAGTAGCTGTGCACAGGCATTTAGGTTGTCCAGTGTACCACATCAACTGTATAATCAGTCAACTAAGGCTATAATTGGACCATGTGTGGACAATGTGCAACAGGGTGTATACACATCCCAAGTACTGTGTGGCTACATGTCTCTGGCCATCCCCCATGGCCATGTGTGCACATGTGTTGGCCAATTGTGTGTGATGGGCATCTTCTCCACATGTCTGTGTTGTCCCATATGACATACACCCATACATGTGAGATATGTCACAATCCACAGGGCTATGCAGACAATGGGTTGTATGTTTGGTATGTGGGGTATAGGTCATGTGATAGTGTGACAATATTGCAGACAGAACACTACATATCTGGGACATGTCAGGTGGCACATCACAATGTGTGCACCCAATGCAGGGGCATATGACACAATGGTGACACTTGTGGGCTGCCCATATCACAGCTCACTGTGTACTACTGTGTGTGTAACACACATGTTGTTCCAATGCATACTACATATGCCTCAATTATAGAACACCTCCACCATTGTATGCACAGCTGACCACACATGTCTCAATGTCAAGTACTGTGGTATCACGTCTGTGTATCATTATGATTGTATATATTGCACATGGGTGGCGTGTGTGAATGAAGGGCAGTGCAACCTGCATATCGTGACTGGAACAAACATCAGGTGTGCAAGTGTTAACTGGCCACATGGCAAATAGATCTACACTGTTACATGCCTGATACTGATGACAGTCTCACCTGCAATGGACCCATGTCTGTGCAGCACGCCAGAGGTACCTGTATAGGGGTGACACACCAGTATGAACATTATCCATGAATGTATGACAGCCACAGGTTGCACTGTGCATGTGAACACATTCACCTGTGTAATAGCATATAGTATGCATGTGTGCATACACAACGTAGCATACTGTAGTATGCAGCATGTGTGTCCACATACCTGGCATATGTTGTTACTTTACATAATGTACAGTGTCACATGCAACTACATGGGATATAATAGCCATATGTGCAGTACTGACTTAACAGGCAACTCCAGGCTCATTGGTTGGGAGACACCCACCTCCACGATGGCAGCTAGTGTTTCTGGATGCTGTTCCCTGGGTGTCCCCAGACTGGCCAGTAGCTCCTCGGTGTGTGTGAGTGGGGGCTGGGTTGGTGGCCCACCACCTGTTCCACCTGGTTCCCTGGTGATTGCAGTGGCACACTGTTTTGCATGTCGTATCAGGTCTGTGCAGTGTCTGCACACCTGCTGGTAGTGGCGGTTATGGCCACCCACATCGTTCACCCTCCTGCGTAGATCCTGCCACAGGTCATCCCGCTGCTGGGCATGCTGTGGCACATGGCTGAACAACAAGTCATCGTTGTCATGGAGCTGTGGGATGAGGACATCATCCTCCTGGTGGGTGTATGCTGGGAGGCGTATACGGGGCATTATCTGTAAAACATAATGATGGTGACAGGTCACAGTTTCAGAGATGTACAGAGATACTGCTGCACATACATTTCTATGACATCTACTGCATCTGCACAGCTATCTTTGCAAAGCATCATGACACTGACATGACTGACGTGGTTGTGTCACACATGTCACACCCATTATGCATTGGATATCATCACCATGTATGTGTGTCACCTCATTACAGTGTTCATACTCCATGTAAATGCTATCTTGCTGTGGGCATGTCTATTTGCCTGCTCTTGTGTTCTTACCTATCTGCACATGCCTCAATGTGTCCACGGTACTACTGTTGACCTGGATGCTGTGTATATGTCACATGTCAACACAGACACAGCAGTAATGGTCTTGAGCAGTGACAATGCACACATATGCATGGACACCTGTACATGCATGTGTTTTGCCATATACATCTACACAGCACTGTACAACTGTTCAACATCCTGCCACGGATCGCCTGTATTACACATGTGATAGACATGGGACAATGGATAGTCAGACGACATTCGCAGGGATGGTCATCAACCATAGCATGTGCGGGCACGGTTACCATGCTGTAACAGACAGCCATTGTGCCACCGCAAGGTGCATCAGTGCCACATTACTGATCCAGTCAGTTGATAGTACATCTACCATGCGGCCATCACACCATGTATGACTGGGATGACATGTGCAGCTTTGATGGACAGGGTTGCATGGTATGGCGGGAGTATGTCACATATATGGCACAGGGATCTGTCCAGCCTGTGGCGATCCTAGTATTAGGACGGTGGCTGTCCATGACATATGTCATATAGATCAGGATATGGACATGTAGCATGTCCATCATCATGGTGTAGCAAATGTCCTTCTGCAGGGTAGACAGCATGCTGCATAGTGGAGGTGTGGATTGTAAAGGCTGGTATCGCACATCCATGCATAGCCATTACCCCTTACAGTGCTGTATATGCCTGTCCAGTGATCTCCGTGCTCATGGATGGCACCCTGACATGACATGGGTACCTCATATGACTACCTAAGGGGCCTGGAGATGTCACCATGTCGGGGGGTGCACTGCACAGCACCATCCCTTACACAGTGTCCATCATGTTGCCACAGCCTAGGTAGTAGTTTATGGGTACAGGGATGTTCACCTAGCGGTGACACTGCTGGTATCATCCATCAGACTGTGCACATATGTCACACACCTCACCCACACAGCCCATTCTGTATGTTGTTCACAGCACTGACAAAGCTATACTGATAGGTCATGGCCATTCACAGCATTACATACACAGATGCCTAACATTTGTCTGTGTGGTATGGGCTACAATGACGGTGGGGTACAACACATTAACCCTGTTCTACTGTATCTGGCACTGATATGCTGTGCACATGTCACTCTTGCACCTTTTGTAGTTGTGAGTCTGTCAACAGGCCACTGGTGGAACACTCCTGTGACATGCAAAGGTATTTGTAATCAAATATCCGTGCTGTCTTGTACATCTGTACTGCTAACATCTACAGTGCTTTCATGGACATGCACACCATACTCAACAGGGTTATAGCACGGTGCCACCCTAAATGACTGTCATCACCACTTGTGTGTTGATATTATCCAACACCCTATCTGTATTGTATGGTCATGCTAGGCACTTGTCCAGAACATGTGAGCATGTCATGAGCTACTGATTACTATAGCGCCCATTCCACACCATTTCCCACAGGTTCACTGGCTGTCCCACATTTCCCAGCTTGCTTAAGGTACGACAGCTGTTGTACACACGTAACGCATATATCCTGTGGGACATGGTTGTATATACAGGCATGTCCAACTGTCACGTACCAGTGCTACTGCCTATCTATATGAGGGATATGTCGTACATGTGGCAATAGAGCAATTGTCTCATGTACACATTCAATGCTCACCTCCCAACATACGGCACTACAGCCTGTGGGGGATGCACATCTGCAGCCGTGCTGGGCCCATAGCTCTCAGGTGTACCTCATTACGGGGAACGTGCCTCATTTGGGGTTCTAAAAGGTGCATGTTCCTCATTGTTCCACATTGGAAGGGTCTGTCACACATTCATTGTTGCACATAGTTTACCTGCTAGCCATGGCTAAATAGATGGGAATCATATTAATTCATTGGAATATCTGTTTTATACGTAAGACCAGCCTATTTTAGCCATCATATGCCCTTCCTAGTTGACGCTGTTAGTAAGCCAGTTGTAAGTGTTCCACATTTCGCCCATTTGTCACACGGTATGAGGGCTAATGTTCCTCAGTTTGGGGACAGGAGGCTGACAGCTATGGCTGGGGGTAATGCTGTCACCAACCCTGACTGCACCTGACAGTCATTTGGGGATGTGTAACATTCGCAACACACCCCACCCATCACATAGTCTCACATGATCTACACCACTGGACACACCTATGAGGACAACCTGTGCAGCATGTCTCCATACTCTCTGTAGGCACCAGAGGTAGCCCCCATCATGGCAGACAGCATCACCAGCTTATAGCCCACAGACTCATGTGTGCCCACCACATACAGCCAATAGTGAGTTATAACATTCACAACACACCAGTCATAGCTGACTCTGTAGGGTGTCACACTGCAGTTCCACACAGCAGGCTACACAAGGCGTTAGTCGCTTACATCTTGCTGTCGGGTAACTACTTCTGCAACATAACCTATGCACCCATGCCACACCTCACCAGGTACGATATGTCTGTCATTCGCCATGTTAGTGTGACGGCCCTGTGATGCCACTTCACAGACCACGTGTGCAGGGACATGCAATAGCTCAACAGTCTTATAGCCCTGAGGGTGTGGGCCTAGCCCTGGGGAGCATTTTGCATTCGTCTGGACACGATACCACTGTACAGTGACTGACTGTGTCACTTCAACAGTTGCCTATGCTCCTATTGTCATTCCACAGGCATGTGGTATCTGTCCGCTATGACTGTCCTGGTCAAACACAATGCTGTGGCACAGATGACTTGCACCTGTCAGCCCTGGGAGTACAGCTCACATGTAAGGCTCTTGCTGCTTCTATACTGCCTGTCTTGCACAGTTTCCAATAACTGTCACCGGCAGGTCGGTAACTGGCAGGCGCGACATGGGGTCATGTGACACATTTCTTGCATCTTCCTCTGTGACGCATGCAGGCAAGGCACACCTTATAATGCACCACTCAAACATCTCTGCAGTGACTGGGACCTGCCTCTAGACTCTGCAGAGCACACCTGCAAAGACAGGTTATAGACAGACCATACCTTTCAGGCACATACCTGGACCGGCACACCCACAGCTGAGGGGTTCTCATATCCCACTATGTTTTGCACACATCCTGGCAAGTTGCTTAGCACAATGCATCAGAGGTGCTCCACGTGCAACTAACTGTGTCCGGGACCGCTATACACATTGTAACAAGCGACAGAGTCAACATCATACCCCACGGGTAACATACCTTCTATGTTGGTATAGTGGACAGTGGGCCTCAGCTACTATCGATGTGTGACTGAAACTACCCCACACTTCACTGGGATAGCCACTCATGTACCGACACATCCATGAGTCATACCCTCCGCTCTGCTGGATCAACCCATATACACCACCTCCAAGACCTACATTACCCTTGGCATGAACACTACCACCATGTGACTGGTGTTACACACCTGGGGTTATCCCCTCATTGGTGGATTCCGAACATATGCTAATCGACCTTGTTAGCCACATCCTGGCAACACACCCATCACAGCATACACAGTACATGTGTACTACAACACCTACTACAGACGTCTGCTGACAGTGGTTGTTAACATCACGACACCCGTGCAGATGGACAATGCACATACAAATGCTGACACATACCCCAGTGCACTTAATTAGCATGTACACAACTGCATGGATCATGCTATTCCACACAGAGCCATGATGGTACACACCAGATAACAGACGCCACTCTGGTGGTCATGTTCCACGGACATATGATTTACAACAACAGTTGTAGGCTGTTGCACAGTGGTGTACATTCCCATGTGTGGGGTGGCTCACTGGTCAGCCGTGGTGGGGCCACAGGGTCCCTCATCACATACTCCAAGACTAGCTACGTAAACATGACGGCCACACATTCCGGGGTGTACCACCAGGCATTATGGTGGTATGTCAGTATTCGATGGCAACACCCACATCTGCTGTCACATACAACAGTCACTCAGGAACATTGCAGACCCAGGTATTATTGGCAACATGCTGGAGGATGGATTCAATGCTGACAGTACACCCTTTCACTCACTACAGGGCCACAATCCATACATGAACATTATGGTGTCCCTGTGGTTACACCTATACAGTACTGACCTACACTCTATATGTCCTGGGACACTGGCCCCATGTCACCTTCCAACGTCCCAGGCTGTGATGTCCACCAACCTCTGAATTACATGTCTCCCCACTAGGCCGCCATATTCAGTGATAGCCTTGTTTCAGACATTGTAGCCTCTGAATGGCACACAGCAGCATTTATCACACTACACACAAGTGGCAACGCATTGCACGAGTGGGACTATAGTCCTACACACCTGACTGGACTGTTCTGCACGGCTATGGGGCACATCATCAAGGACGTCATTCTCAGAGACATTGTTGGGCTCCTGTCCATTGCTGCCACCCAGGTTGGGCTTGTTAAGGCCGGAGCATGGCCCCTACACATGGTGGACTCCTTTCATACAGTTACCAGGGCAGTTGCTGATGGTACGGGAGTCCACACATCCTACATTGTCCTCTCATTGCCTTTGAACATCATTCCCCATTCTGGTATTGACAACATACACATCCACCTGCACATCGTACCCTGTGTCTCAGGATGTTATGCTATGTGGCTCATGGACAGGACACACAGTGAGGCCAGCATACCATAGTACCTACTACATGTCAGGTACATATGGCATACCACGGTCCTCAGTCATAGGGCCCCTCATGTTCAGTATATGCTTCCCTGTGGAACAGGCTAGCACAGGGTACTTTCCCTGCCTAGCTTTCAACCCCCTACATACCAAGCACCATGTTTGCTCCACCAGCTGATACTGACTCCAACCATACGGGTGTCGCTGTGACAGATACATAATCTGATTATCATGGCATCAAGCTGCATGACACAAGGTGCATGCAGATCACCTTTGCATTACACCATTCACCCACTGACTATCACATGGATGGTAGTCCCCTACATACATATCACATTGTACATGTTTGCAGTACACATATATGTCACACCCACTCCTGTGGTTACCGTATTGCCACTGTGGCGTGGATATCCTTCTACGTGGCCCCACCTATCTGTACTGGGTATGTAACTGGTGCATAGGCACCCATTGTACCTCTGAATTCAAGACATCTACACACATTCAAGGGTACACCACCCCATTTAGGGTGCACCTTACACAACAGCTACAGCTTTACATGCCACAACATTAACACGCCATGACGTTTACTGAGCTCCGATGGTTTAAATATGCGGCTGCACTATGGACACCACATCTGTACACATTTGCATACTACATACTCAGGGGTGACCTCTGCTGATCAGACAGGACCCATGTCCACAACATTATTGATGGATATACTCCTCATACGCAACATAAGCAGAGGCCACTGTGAGCAACATGCTCATGGATATGTGCACGCATGCCACAATGAGTGGGATGTGCTTCTGGGTTACATTCCCAAACCGGACACTCACCATGCTGTGGAACATAAGTCCTATGTACATCACGCAGGGACACTCAGTAGCACTGTTCATGTGATACCTCCCTTGGTGGTTAGGAGACAAATGTAGGCCTGGGATCACTGCAGTGGCTGTACTGTGCAGTGGTGCAGGTCACACCTGGCTCTGCTCTTCACAGGACACTACCCTGGAGAGGTGCCACTAGTGTGAACACTGTAGTTGTGCTTACACATGGACTTGCCAGACTGCATAGTACCCCACTATGCACCTGTGCAGCTATTACATGTCCTTTGTGCATGGTTACTTGGTAGCCCTTCCATTTAGATTAGCTATCATGCTATTACTATGTCCCATACCTACAGGCCATATGTATCCTGTTATTGTACATACCAATAGACGATACCTGTTGTATGCATGATATGCCTGTTATGCTGTGTAGAATATCTGTCATATCTACCTATAATACTATACATTACACATATTTCACATAGTATCCCATAATGCAAAGCATACTTGCTCAGCGGGACCACCTTACATATGTCATTAACGTTATATGCCCATACACATGTGTGCTGTGACAGTATATCAACATATACTATCCCTGCTATGGCACGTCCTTGTTGGACATACCCTACCACTGACGGTGGGTTGTATGGCATTGTTCTGTTTAATGGCCTCATGTAGCATCCCTTGTGGTGTCTGTGCTGTGTACCTTGTGTCCCACTGCTGGACGCACAGATTCTACAAGCGTTAGTATGCTCAGCAAGACATCACTACATAAATACCTTTCCCCACTTTATGCATTGCAGACACGTTTAATTAATGCAAAACAGGCTATACATACAGTAAAAATAATTAATACAGATCATGCCATACATAACCTTACATATCGGGTGTTCTACATACCTTGTTGTCATGGCGTTTCATTTCTATCTCTCTCACAGTGTTTCAACTGTTATTCGGTATGAGCATACGGTTTGAATGTCTGGCAAGTCATCCTTATATACGTTGATACCTGAAACATGTGGATTCTTCCCACCAATTGGTGTTCCTGAGTGACTAATTACTTGCATATCAGCTGTGCAGCTACTCCATTCACCAATTACGCGGCGACAGTGGGGTATAATTGGATTCTCCACTTGGGCGTTGCCTATTTGCTCTACCTTCGGGGAGACGGTCTGTATTGTGTTTTGTTATGTGTAACTGCAACTGCTATGCATGGAGACAAGTATAGTTTGGATTCATGTCCCCCATGGATTGTGTGTGACAGGTAGAGTATTTGGTTCAACATGTGGGTGTACCTGTCATCCCGACGTCTGATAACGGAGTATTGCAATCAAAACCTGTAACATGGCTGTTTGTTCCATTATACAACGCCTGCAATTTTGCATTTCGCCTTTAATTGTGTCTCTCACACGGTATGTTGAGGGTTCTACAGATGTAATTGACTGGATGTTTGTGCTGCTATTACAGTTTGTATTGCTTTAGTTTCTAGTGTGGGGGATGTCGGTGGTTGTACGTAACATATACGGTTTGTGGGCCTTGCATTTCTACATAATCCGTATATATGTGTGTGGGCTCCGTCCCTAATTAGAGAGCTAACAGTTAGTAGACTTATGTTACGGGATTGTATGTTGGGCCATTGTTAATTGGTTTCTATATCATCTGCAGGTGGGCTTGCTACTTGTATACTTACGTAATTGCAGCGATATATCAGGGGATATGTGTAAGTGACAGCTATCCCTTGTATTTCTGTCCCAGATATTTGCAGTCATTGTGGTTGTGTTAAAAGAGCCTGTTTGCCATGGGTTGCCACCTTTTCATATGGTCATTGTTGGACACTTGTGGGACACAAAGCGATGTTTACAGGCCAACATGTAGCCACAGTCAGTACTCAGGTAGCACATACTTTTATCCTCACTACATACCTATTGTTGTGTGACTTTGGCTACTTATCATATTGCATGTAACATGTAAGTTTCTTACATACAGGCATAACTATTAAATACGACTGTTACATTATATATGGGACATATTTATGTCCTACCATCTCGGACATTTGCCCTTTGTACTGTTTTATGTCAGGACACACCTGCCCAGGGTGGGGCTGTCCCTCCTACTGTGGTACAGGTAGTAACCGTATGCCTATGGCTAGCTATACCCGCACCTACCATACTGATCTGCCTCTGACTTGGCACCAACATACACATGTTGCGGACACACACACACATTACAGTCACACAGAAATGCACACGGCACCCTCAATGCACACTTACACAGACTACGGCACTCACAGACACAGTTGAACACAGTACCTACGTGGACCACGACACCGGCAGCAGTGACTAACTGTCCCTTCATATCATCATACTATTACTCGCGGATGTACTGTTCCGGTACTGTGTTCTATCGGTCTTTCAACCTCGTGGTTACGCATATCAGTATGTTACACATTCCATGGTTGGTGGTATCCTATTTATTTGTACCTCCAAAATGTTATGAATGTCGTTGAACTATCTATTATATTTGCAGATATCGCTGAATCCATCTATATCACCATATATCCCTCTATTGCCCTTTCTATCTGTATTATATATATGCATATGTGTATATATATATATATATATATATATATATATATATATATATATATATATACATACATATATATATATCTATATATATAGATATATATCTGGCAGGGAACGTGACAGGCACACAGCACCACCATATGCTGTAAGACTCATGTACTGTTCAGGTGTTGGCATTCCGTGTTCCACTGCCTGTTGTGTTTACAATGTTTGAGGGCTGCCTATGTAGGAGTCACACATTGGGCCACCTATACATTACAATTTACAGGTGGTCATGTTTGTGTGCCATCCATTTTACTGTGTGTGCAGGTGGAGAGGTGTCAGTAAGTAGGGGCCTACACGGTCAGAGTATGTGCTATACGTTCCCTCTTTGCCAAGGTGTAGGCATATTGGGCACGCCTCCATCTGCCTACTGGGGCTGGCACAGTGTGTTCATGGTCTGAATCCCTCTGTGCCTGCACTGGCCTTGGCAATTGTGGTGGGCTATGAGGGCCTTCACCATTTTGTCCCTGCTGCAGCTGCTTCCGCAGGATCATATTATGTAGCATGGCACATACTATGACGATGTGGGCACACGTGCCTGGAGAGTACTGCAAGGCTCCACCCGATGTATCCAAGCACCGGAACCGTGATTTCAGCATCCCGAACAAATGCTCTATGATGATTCTGGTTTGTGCGTGTGCCTCATTATGGCATTCTTGCATGGGTGTGTGTGCATTTCTGATGGGAGTCATCATCCATGGCTCCAGTGCATAGCCAGCATCCCCCACGAGATGGCCATGTGGGATGTCCCACCTGACAAATACCTGATACAGCTGTGAGGCATGCCAGATATGGGAGTCATGGTAGCTTCCAGGGTTGCCAGCACACACATCCATGATAATGCCCTGGGCATTGCACATGACCTGGCAGTTGATGGAGTGGAATCCCTTGCGGTTTATGTAGTGCCTACCCTGCTCACTGGGTGGTGACTTGATCTGTATGTGCATGATGTCTATCACACCCAGTACCTCCGGGTATTGTGCCACATGGTGGAAGTGGCGCATATTGCTGGCCAACTCCTCCTGAGTTCTGGGGAAGTATATCTGCTCATTGGCATGTGGTAACATGGCATCCAGGAACTGGTGTAGTACCCTGGATGCTGATGCCTGTGAGATACCAATTATATCTCCAGTTGGCCTTTGATAGGTACCTGTGGCCAGTATTCGCAGGCTTACACATACCTTCGTGTCCACTGGTATGGGTTCCCCTCTGTTGTTTCTGGTTCTCAGGTGTGGCCGGCACAGCTCCACTATTTGTTGTAAGATGTCCCTGTCCACCCAGTAATGCTCTACTATCTCCAGGTCATGTAGCCCATGGTAGGTTACCCTTAGTCTGAACACTCTCCTTCTCTGGTTGTCGGCATCATCCTCCACAACACCGTCAGTCTCTAACACATGCTGATGAATCACAGCTATGGCAGCTCCCAACATGTACATTTTAAAAGTTCCCTGTGTGTTTACACCTATGGTGCGGTGTTTGGGAATACACAGGTGTCTGTTGGGTGCTTTCACACTTTATAATATTGTGCTGTGAACACCGATGATGTCATAGGGTGTGTATAAGGTTATGTTATGTGTTTTACTGCCGGAACTACAATTGTGGTGCCTTTGGTTTTGAATTACATTTGCCTGCTGTGGATTACCTCTTGACCTTCCCTTTACATTTCTGCATGTTGCACCTACCATTTTCTGGCGTGCATCCTGCAGCCTACTTTCATTTGTACTTTCCTGGACCTGGCGTATGTGCTACTGCCAGTCTGCTGTCGGTTTGCTTTGCTCTGCTGTGTCAGGTCTCCTATCTTTGCAATCCAATACCTCCCCTCCTTTCATTGCATTCACATGCCTCCCCTATCCTGTTTTGCAGGTTTCTGCAAGCGGACTTGTCAGCTGGGTTGACTGGTGCTGATTGCTCATTAGTACTCCAATTACCCTACTTCCGCATTTCCTTCTTTTCTTCCCCTAACCTTCCTGTTTCTGCTATTGTTTGCGGCACGTGCATCCGATTACTGGGTTTCGGGCATGTTTTCATCCCGCTTTTGGCCACCATGTGTGCTCTGATTCCTCCCCACCCCTATCCTGCAGCTTTGCTTAGCAACGGACAGGCCAGATTTGCAATGCTCCAATGTGCTTAGTGCTATGGTGGCACACCCCTCTGCTGATGTCATGTATCTCCTCTGAGCCACTCCTCGGTGTTATACCACGGTACAACCTTCATTCAGTATTATCTGCCTCATTTGCATGGCATTGACTACTAATTCATAGTTACCACGCCAAACACTATCGCAAGCCCTTAGCAACCCTTGCACCTTGGTTGTGGTGTTCCATGCCTACCATTGTGTATTATGCTGTAAACCTGATTTCTATTACGTTGCGATTTTATGACATTTTTATATTATTTCTTTATGTTACAGTTCCACATGACATTAAATGTTGTTATTTACGTGTTGTGCATCTTTTCTTATGCCATTGGCTGTGTATTTCGCCATTGGCATATGTTAACGTTGTGATACCTGGGTCTGGCCCTCTTCCATAGCTCCGATGTTCTGTTTGGGAAAATGTAAACCGTTTTTTTTGGTTTACATTTCCGTGGGCTTATGCTAAGCCTGCACTACTTCATGAATCGCTATATGCCTTCATTTGCATGGTGCAACACTGCACATGGGGTGATTTGCATACCTACGCCAGGGGCTGCGCAGATCTTGCGTACGCCGGTAGTGCACGTGGAATTGGATTGTACCTGAATCGCTCGGTGGCCATATTTGGCATTATAACGCTTACGTTATGTGTGCGCCTGGCGCAAGCTTCATGAATCCCGGGGATTGTCAAAGCGTGATGTTTATTAACAAAGCTACAGAGATAATCTCACAATCTAAGCAGTCTAACATTCATAAATACATATCTACAACATAATCACTCTAGTAAGCCTATAAACAGCTATGGAATATCTGTGGATAACCATGTAATATGTAAATATGCCAGCATGAACTTAGAATACCTTGATGCATAACAGAGTATCTCAGTGGTAAAGTTACACTGTATATCAGTCACAACTACTCCATAAGTCATGAGAAATCATTGTCAAAGTGTGATGTACATTAACAGAGTTACAGAAATAATCTTACAATCTAAGCAGCTTGATATTCATAAATACCAGTAAGCTTACAGACAACTACGGAATATCTACGTAACTCTGTTATTATTAAAATGTGCTAGCTAACAATTAAGGATTCTGATGGAATCCCTAAAGTTTCTAAAAAAAATTAATAAAGATGAACGGCAATCACCTCCACATTGCCACGCTAACATTAGCTAACCTGGGTGTGGGACACATGTGGGGAACACAGGTAACACACATGCACCCAAGGAAACAGACAGAAAAGCAGATGTGGGTTACGGGTAAAGAAGAAGGACACACAAGAGGTATGTTAGAACAGGAAAATCTGAGGGGGATTTTGAAGGGCATGGATCTTTTTTTTTTGTCTTTCTGTTTTTTGTGGGAATTGGCCCCATATCTTTTTTAAGAATAGAAAGAAAGGTAAAGACAGGGAAACAGGAAGAGAAGACATCACAACAAGTATACCTATATAACAAATATCACAACCTTGACAGACAAACACTGGAAATAAACATTAAGAACAGGTAAGTTTCATAGATGTCACACTCATAGCTGGTGTTGGGCACCGCAAAACCCATGACCACTAGTAACCCCCAATTATCTCCCTGTGAACGAGGGCACCCATGCAGCAGCCATGGATTTGTCCATTTCCTCTGTTCATTCCTCCACAGCTTGTAGATGTCCAGACGGCTGTTAGATATCACCACGCGAACGCAAACTTTTTTCCAGTTTTTTTTTTATTTGTCTGT
>NC_056746.1:759987379-760007379 GCF_019279795.1 Protopterus annectens
CTAGCAGAGGATAGAATAGAACCTGTGAACATGCATGTGAAATACAAATGACCAAGCACAGTTCCAAAAACAGTACTGGAACAAAGCCTCAGACTGGCGGCTACCTACACAAGTAGGTGTACACAACCAAGAAAGACATGTACTGGAATGCATATGTCACATACATATGCCATACCAAAGGCAACACACAGATATAGGTGTATATGTATGGCTTTCAGTGGCCTAACAGGAAATTAGATGAAAGCAATATCAATACACATACCAATGACATCTAACAATGATATATGTTCACAAATCTAACTTTACTGCTATATACAAATATTGGGTCGTGCATTGAATTTCAAAAATATACACTAGTTAATGTGTAACACACAAGTATAACAAGAACAAGGAAGCATTGAAAGCAGTAGCCAGTGACTTGTGTGCATTGTCCTGAATCTGTATAATTGCCATAAAGCTGGCACACATTGACCTGGTAACCAAACTGATAAATGACAATGGACAAGAATCTCAACAGAAGCTAACATAGCTGCAAGATATATTGCATACCCACAAAGCTGAAAGGGAGGTAGAGAACACGTCCCCATATCAAGGAAGATATGGCATTTAGTTTCCATAGGCAAACGATAAAGCAGGATAGTAAGGTAAGGTGACACATTGCAAATGCATATGTACACCACATAGGATGCTATTGAAGTCAAGCCAAAATCCATTGAAGCAAATGGCAAATGTATGTCACATAGGCAGACTGCATTGCCAACATCAGCAAAAATGGGAGTGTATAAACCACACACACAGTATTGTGCAATCATGTAACATCAAGAGGCATAGGTTAGCAAGCTAAGAATTGGTATCACATACACATACACTGTCATGCCAATGTAAAACAACATGTGGATTAAACACCTGTATTTATATGTCACAGACTCTGCTCACTACTGAGCAGAGGACAGTCCTGTGAGCAACATTACAGCATTTAACATTAAGTCAGTGACTGCTCACATTTCAAAGGTACAACAGTGCTTCCATATGGATCAGAATATGTGCAGAGTCATGTACATAAATCAGTGAATATGTACACCATTTGATGAAAGGTGTGAATTTATGTGAATAATGAATGGACATGGAAATATAACAGAGAACAAAGATGGCACACTGTACTATTACTGAATGAATTATCATTAACCATGGTGTATACATGAATGTTACATTGGTTGTGTATATATTCAGTAAAGGAGGACTACCCATATCTATGAGATGCATTTATATCTGCATTTATATGATGCAACACGGTATCAGCATTGTCAACTCATGCCGCACACAATGCCATCCCACCAGGGGGACACCATGTCAACTGTCATCCAAAACATATGGGCAAGGTTATGTCCTTCTCTTACACATATATGATATGGCAATACAAAAATCATGAGCCAAAATCCCAAGCAAACAGACAAAACTGGTTTGCATTAAAAAAACAACATATCCAGAGAACAAAGGCAACTACCTGACATGGCAGATTTAAACTTTAGTAAACAATAAAACCAGAATAAATGAGTAATAAAACCAGAGTAAAGGGATTGGCACCTTCATGCCCTATCTGGGCACTTCTTTAGATCTAAAATCAAGTTAACTGAACACAGCTTAAATACGTTGTTTGCGTTTGTTTTCTGAATACAAAAATCATACACACTGTGGTAGTGCCTGACTATGGGCAACATGTTGCTTGTGAGTTTCTTTCAGTAATACATATGTTTACAGTGGAATTTTTATAGCAGTAGCTGCATGTTAACTGCTGAAATTCATGGACATGTGAATGCTGAAGGAAAGTCTAATGTGTTAATATGAATCATTACACACTGAAACATAATGGTATGTGTCACATGATATCTGCATTGTATGTTTGGAGTGGACCTGTAACACATAAACATGGCAGCAAAATGGTATGCAAGAACAAGTGTGCATATCAACTCCAATCACTGATATGGCAAACACCATGGTGGCATCATTACACAAGTGGATTGCTCAGATAATAATTACTGAACTGAGGGAACATCCTGATGGAAATTAACATCATGAATGATCTCTCGGGCTATCTCCCTGAATGAATCATGCATAGCCCATGCCATGTTCTGAAAGAAATTCCTATCATGTCTCTCATAGGTGTGAGAAACACATCATTCACAAACTCCCAATACTTGTCTTGCTGTGGTTTCTGGCATCGTCTCCTCTGAAGTACAGCAGGGATGGTGGCATGTGCAGGTCCAGGTTCCTCATCATCATTTCCATCATGATCATCATCATCATCAGAGGATTCCGGCAGTGGCCTGGCATGCACGTGTCATCAACATCTGATGAGTGATCATCCACTGGTCCCATTCTTGGTCAAGATGAATCACAACACAGAACAGAAATTACACATGCATTACTGATACTTCCTGTCTACATAACATACCTATCGAGAGACAATGAAATGGCAGAAAGGTAGCATGAAACCTTACAATATGTTCTGACCATAGTTAACTGCAACACAATACGTTATGTATCTCAGTAATCAAAACCATAAGGATAAAAACTAATGTTTATCAGGCTGCACATTCCTGTGAAAATCATAGCTGACATTAAACTGAAACTGATGTGCACATCTGCAATCTTACAGACATTAAGTAGCATCCCACTGACATGGGAGTTCTGCATATCAGAATAAGAGAATGAAGGTATATTAGCATACATTGCACATCTCATTTAAAGTACAGTTCCAGATGAAATGGTGCAAACACTATTATGTAGCACAATTATAATTAACAGATTTGCAGCTAGCAGATGGCTCTGCATGCACACAACACTTTGCCTATTATCTATACATATGGACATTTTCAGTACTGGAACATGTCAGGGACACTGTGTCCATCACACAATGTGAGCAGCTTGCTCAAGGCTGTACCATGGCACACATAACAAGCTTAACAGTGTAAATCATTACATCACCTGAACAGGTGTTTATTGGCAAGCATTAAGCATGACAAGCATGCACAAAGTCAGCGCACTTAACATATCTTGACATTTGAAGTGAAGCATGCCGTGACACTACTTCATGCTACATTCACATAACTACTTTACAAAACAATACTAGGAAATGACAACATAACAGCAGTATTGAGACCTGCACTATTTTATACTGACTGACCAGCTGACTGTGACAGAATATCAGTATTTCCATGTATTTCCCCTTGCATTTGTGCTCTGAACTGTTATGTTTGCGTGTGAATGTCAAATGTTCTCCATGTGTCTGTACATGTAATGGGTCATATCAACATCCACCAATTAATATTTTCATAATGAAGACAGAGTGAGATGGCAATACCATTGAAAATATAAAAGCCATATGACAGACAGCTAAGCCAGGTAACATGATCACTGGCTGACCTCACATCAGTTTAAGGAATACAACAGAACACAATAGTAATAATGTTCAGTCCTAAACACAGTGACAGCCTTTGACACAGGAGAATCTAGTATACAAACAGTATTGTCTGTCTACAAATGTATGCATGACCTACATACATTTATTAGCAATCACTATCCTTCAAAATGCAAACATCCTGATGCTGTTTGCCTATAGGTACAAGTATCCCCAAACACAGGATAAAAGTATGTTTTAACAAATCCATTAAAGGTGTTGCAGGCAGATGCGATACCCATGTTTAGATGAAGGGCATACCACACAGTCTGCCAACACAGTATGAGCACTGAAACAGCAAACACCCAATCAGCATGTGAATATGCAGGCTGTACACTACAGATTAGTTGTTGAGAACCACATCCACACTTAAAATTACACCAACATGTACATTACAAACAGCAGACAAAGTACTAGAAGCTTGTATTAAAGCATCCATATCAAAATCACTGTGACAGTTATACATAACTGACTGTCATATAGGTTATGGCCTACACTTCAAAACCTATCTTCAGAAAATATGGCTTACTGCTAAATGATATTTAAACATATTTTTAGTTAAATTAGGCTTGTAAGCACAGGTATTGCATGAATATTGCACTTACCTTACTGACTGATGCATGATGGGTATTCCTTCATTATAAGTATTATACATGGTAATGTCAAAAATACGTAACTTTAAGAAGGATCATATCTATTTTCTTACAAAAACAGACAACAAAGTAATCAACACACCTCTTTCCTTCAGATGCTCCTCCAGCCTGCACACCAACTTGATGTAGCGGGCATGGCTCTGAGTGATGATTTCATCACCTGGAAAAAAATAGTAAGTATTAATGATGTAGTTCTCAAATAACAGTGATGCACATCACTCAGATCAGATTATCAAAATGTTTATCTTAAAGAGCATCACAGAATCATCATACACATTTTGTAATATTATACACACACATTTCTTTATATCTTGAAACAGAATCGAAAATAGCTTGAAGTACATGAGATTCAAGACTTCAGCTCTAAGTTATGTCCACACTCTAATCCTGACACCTAACTGTCTAGCTAATCCATCTTGCTTAACAATGAATGGTGCAAATGCAGTGAAAAGACTTGGAGGTATGAATGTGCAGGGATGGGGTACTAATATGGATCATGACTTAGGCTTTGCAAAATGGACAATAAGACAATGTGCTGTACATTAGGAAAGTAAGTTGCAACCATGAATGCATGTCAGCACAGTGGTCACAATTGAAAACCCCAAATTAAATCTTTTGTTCCTCAGAGAGTGGACCACTCTCATGTAACACAAAGATGCTGTTAACAGACAACTGAAATTTATTGTCCCTCATGGATATAGTAGCGTATTTTATGTGGGAGGACATAAAACATTTACAGATAATTCATTAGCAAAGTACAAATCATAAATCAAATTCATACATATCTATCTCCCTGTTCTGCATTCCAGTTGTATGTCTGAAGCCCTCCAAATATAAGGATGAGCTGGTTGTTGAAGTTAATTTGATAAAGAATAACACAGTTATACTTGGAATTAATTTTGCAAACGTAACACATTCCATAAAACCGTTTTGCAGTATACCGGTCTGTTCCAAGCTTTACACATAATACTATAGGTGCTATTGGCAGAACATTATGGATTACAGAGATATTCACAGAAAGCCAGTGATGAATTGAGTCATTCATAAGCATGTGCAAAATAACCATTAATATCAATAAGCAAGTTATGTAAAACAGCATTTTCAATAATGTGTGAAAGACACAATAAAAATATGATGAAAGCTTTTCCCTATGTGGAGTTGAATCCACACCCTAGAAAACTATATGCATGCTGACCTGTTTCTTAACAGGCTGAGTTAACAGCTAGCATACATTTCTTCTGAACGTACTAGTATTGCATGTGTGTATCCATAGTCCTGTGGATAACAAATGAATACGGAAACATCAGCCATTATGATGCACACAAATATCAGTTCTCATCAAATATTACAATGGAAAAGATAAGTAGCCAGCTGGACATGCATTCCTCTTGTATTAAACAAACGGGACTGTAATAATAATGTTCAGTTTGTTAAGAGGAAAGGACTGATGAAGTTATTTCTGAGTTATCATCCATGCATACATAGGCAGAGTAGGTGATATTGTCAAAGTATTATGGATAACTAAGAAATGTGTAGTCATCAGCAGCCTCAGCACTATAGGTGTCAATAATACACGACTATAGTAAATATGGGAAATTATGTCATTGCATGTTGGAAAACAGATATACATCTAGAACGTATAATATTATGTACATTATAAACAGTACTGAACCAATAAACCCAATGGAAATAGAAAACATAATTATAGAGAGGACAGTCACCATGTCTTCTTAATTATCCAGGTGAACTAATTATCAGAAAAATGACTTAATGGTTTTAAAAGGAATGTATCAGATATATCTGAGACAGAGCTGTATCTCTGAATTCCATAGGAATGTTCAGGTATACATAGGATTCTGAGACTTACTGTGGGCATTCACCAGCTGTTGACAAACCCCAGTGACCCTCTAATGAAGCTTCTCTGCATCTCTCCGGTGAAGATCATCATAGCAGTGGTGAACCTGCACTTGAGTCCAGTAGATTCCTGTACATTGTCAATGCTCACTTGCAATCTGGCTTCAAATGTCGATCATTGTAAAGTTCCATGGTCTGGTTCTCATGTGATGTTCCACTCCAATGTAGATGCTCAGCATTTGGGTGGTTTCTTCTTTGGTCCAATTGGGCACCCAGACACGTTGAAGCCTCCTGGAAGTAGCTATCTTGATAATGTTGATAATATCAATAATACCCAGCCCAGGAAAACACAATTCAGAAAATTACTCACTGAGGTCCCACTCAGTTCCCAGGTAGCAATGGTCTGATCTCTAAATGTATCAAAATCAACATTTAATAGTGGTGCTTATGTCTTTCTATCAGATCATTGGAAGATAACAGGCATGCGCTACACATGGTCCCATTTAATGATACCTATTGGGTACTTGCACGGAATACCTTCCCATTATGCTGAGCTATTGGTTAATGCACTGAATTTTGAAAACTTACATGGACATGTGGAACTGGGAGTCCAAAACCTTGAATTTTAATAAACCTCATTAATTATATATGGTACAAATGAAACTTTTAAAAAGTATGCACATAGCTAGTCTTACTTTCAGTTATACCTGACACATAAGGAACTGCAAACGTAATTTGGCACCTACTAGCACTGCTGTTTTGGAAAATATGCAGCTCCTTACTGACTTATGTTAACATTATTCCTTATCAAATGTGCATGTATTTAGATTGATGCATTTATGGAAAATATGTGCATTATGAAAAATGTTTGTGACTTCCAGGAGGGGTGTGGGATTCACCTAAATGTATACAGGTGGTGATAGCCACATCAGTAACATGCAGTACTTCTCCATATGCAGTTGTACAGACATGTAAATAGCACAACAGTGCATGAAGACATATTTATGGATTTTCTGTACTTCTTGTGGGTGACGCGATACACTCTGTGGTATATGATTCCGACATTATCTGTATGTTGTTATGGATATTTATTCATTGAGGCTTCTTAAAACAAGTATCAAAACTACTGACTCAATACAAAAAGGATCAGTACTGCCTGTGGCCTATTCATGGATCCTAAGGCTTTCTGACACTTTCCATAAGTTGTTGAATCGATAATTTACAGACACTCTGCTAATGTGGATGTCATTCACTGCTCAGTAAGTTCCAGTATAAGCTCATCATGTATAACATGTCATATGACAGATCATTTTACATTGGTTGTCTGTTTAAGCTTCAACTACATTACAGCTACAGCCATCACGCGTTTTTGTTGTACACATGCATATGTATAGTATGTTAATGTGAAATGCATGTAGACTGTGTGGCATCTGTGGCACAATGCTGTTGTGTTTGGACCTCTATTACTTTGATACTCACTATAAGGAGTTTGACTCATGTGGACATCCTCTACAGATATCACAACTTATGTTGCAGTTTCAAGTGTTATCTATTCAGGCATTGTTTTATAGTTTTATATGTCACAGTACTATATGGCACAGGGACTGTTTCTTAGAATTTTGTATTGTACAAGACTGCATGGGGTTTACTGTTGCATTAGCTGTCCACATAATCATCTCAATATGTGGGACCCCATGAATCTAGCCATGTGCATATAACTGTCTTTCAGATGGCAAACAGAGCTACGGGCAATAATTTCTCCCCACAAGAGAATGTGATTATAATAGATGCTTTGTGCCAACATTGACAGAAACTCCTTGGACAGGCAGGAAATACAGTGTATGAAGGAATGATGCTGCTGTGACATGATCCTCCCTGCAGACAACAGGGTATGCCAGTATGAGAGATTGAGGGATCCCACCAGTGGTGGCTCACCATTGGCACCTTCTGATGTGATCACAGTTTCTTGCATCACTACATATGGCAAGTTGGGAGTGCCATATACTTGTGGGTGGGATAGAAGCAGATGTTCCTGGTTGCACATATGTGTTATTTTGAATAATATTGATGCTTATAGAGTAAATCATTATATATTGCTGTTGCATACATATCAGTGTATTGTCATTTTTGTGTTCAACAGCAGAATTGCTTTGTGCACATGGATCCACACAGGGTGATGATGATCAACAAAAGTGTAATGACACAACACTATATAACTGCAGTACAGACATAGCAGTGCAACCAACTGGTGTAATGTTTGCATTCATTTTCACCGGTCCATCTACTTCTTCACAATGGCAGGAAATGACAGTTGAGTGTCTCCATATTTATTTAATTATTTATGTATTTATTTATTTATTTTACATTTGTTGACTGGGATATACATATCCATTTTCAGCAGAGGCCTGTGGCAAAAAGCTCTATACAGATAGAAAAAAACAAAAAATACAATACAAAAACAAAACAATGCAAAAAAAAAAAAAATGCAAGAAAGCATGCAAAAAACAGGTATGTATGTGTATATATATATATATATATATATATATATATATATATATATATATATATATATATATATATATATATATATATGTTAAGCCATTTCCTAGTGCAAAATAATTCAAAATAAGAAGCTGTTACAAATTTATGTATAAATCTATTTTCATTTTCCAAGCCATGTCACTGTATATGTTGCATATATATTTATATATCAGATTATAGGTTCCTTACAAATTTGCATACTTTAAAGTGGATCAAGACGTGACTTGTTCAATCTAGTTAAATCAGAACTATTGCATTAAAAAACAATATCTAAGGCGAGATGTCCTCATTAGGCCCACATTAGGGGAGGGTAGCAATTAGTCGGGGGTGGAGCAAGGACATAGCCAATGTTTTTTGAAGTATAGTGTAAGGTTTTTTTGAACAGTGATAAAGAGGATTCTATGGTTAGGTCAGCAGGAAGTGAATTCCATGATTTACCAACAGCATTGGTGAACAGAGCTTCCCCAGCTGAGTTGTTAGTTTTGAAAGTGAAAGCTAACATTTTGTTTGCGGATCTGAGTGTTTTGAGGTTCTAGTAGGGGGTGATAATACTTTTAAGGTCAGGTATGTATTCTGGCTGGTAAAGAAACTTATGGGCAATTACTAGTTGATTGACCAGAAGTAGGTTTGGTAGTTCAAGCCACCCTAGAACTTTAAGGTTAAGGCAGTGGTGGGTTCTATAGGTAGAAGCAGTGGCAAATCTGGCAATATGATTATAGCAGTTAGAGTAACTATTCAGGTCAGTTTTACTTAAATTTGTGAATAAGGGGGAGGCATAGAGGAGTGTGGAGAGTTGATATGTATGTGCAATAATAATCCTAGCTAAGGGGGTTAGGAATGGTTTGAGCCTATATAGTGAACCAAGTTTTTTATTAACTTTTTTAATCGTATGGTTGATATGCAAGTCAAACTGCAGGTTATTGCCAACTATTACACTTAGCAGCTTGGTATAGGGATCTGTGAAGATAATAATGCCATCATTATATTTAATGGAAAAGGTTAGAGAGGAGCTCCTACGAGATGGAGAGAACAGTTGTAGTTTAGTTTTTTTGGGATTTAGTATAAGACGGTGATTGAGGAGCAAATTTTCGATCGCATTAAAAGCTTTTTGGGATAGAGATACTAGCTCTGCTGAGGATGTGGCAGAACAAATTAGGGTTGAGTTATCGGCACTTTGAATACAGATAGCATCCGGAATTATCTTGTTCAGGTTATTGATGAATATGGAAAATAGGAGGGGTCCTAAGATGGATCCCTGAGGGACACTGAGTGTGATAGGTAGAAGGGTAGATAAGTTGTCTTTCCATAGGACTGCCTGTTGTCTGCCACTCAGATATGATTTCAACCATTGTATATCCCGTGTATCTATGGAAATAAATTCCAGGGTTTGTATAAGTAGTTGGTGGTTTACCATATCAAAAGCTTTGGACAGATCAAGGAAGATGGCTGAGGAAAGTATATTACTATTTTGGTTTTGATTTATAGCATTAGTAAAGGAGAGTAGGGCAGTGGTGGTATTATGGTACGGTCTAGAACCATGTTGTGAGTTTGTCAGGAGATTGTTTACAAGAAGATAGTTCAGGAGTTGTGTATGGATACATTTTTCCATGATTTTGGCTAGTGGTGACAAAATAGCTATGGGTCTGTAATTTGAGAGCTTAGTGGAACTGCCTCCCTTAGGGAGCAGGGTAACATGGGAAATCTTCCAGATGGTGGGAACGGTAGCTTCAGATATAGTTCTATTGATCAGAATGGATATTGGGTAGGCTACTGCATCAGTTGCTTTTTGTAAATACTCGGCAGGGAGGAGATCTGCAGATAGGGTAGTTGGTTTTAGCTTCCTAATTAGTTTTTGGATAAATGAGGTTGAGGCTGGTTGAAATTTAAAGGTATTGTGGGCACTGGGTGTAGCAGAAGTTGGATTTGGTCCACTAGGGGATAACTGACTGGCTAGGTGTTGGATAGTTTCTGTAAAGAAGCTATTGAAGGAATTTTCAACCTCTACAAGATGTTTTTCATTGGACGTTGAGGGGGTGGGGGTGGAGGATTGATCTGGGTCGAGAAGTTGATTTAAACCTGCCCAGAATTTTGGGGGTTTATTTTGGTGTTTCTGTTATAGGTGGTAATAATAGATTTTTTTTTGTCAGTCGTAACAGATTTTTTTTGTCGCATTTATTAATTGTTTGTAACTAAGTTGATCTGTGTGGGGTTTTGTGGTTCACCAAGTGGCCCAAGCTTTATTTCTAAGTAAGATTTTTTTGTCTAGTTTCTACTGTAAGCCATGGGGTAGTTTTAGATTTAGTTCTAATAGAATGTGCTGGTGCATGGGTGTCAAGGATGGCTAATAATTTGCTATTTAAGTATTTTACAGCTTCCTCAAGTGGCAGGTATTTTAGTACTGACCAGTTACAAAGTTTAAGTTCAGTTTGGAAATCATTAAGGTTAAAGTATTTCTTGTTCCTGATTGTTTTATAAATGGGTTGGTTAGGGATGTCATTCTTCTGCCTGATAATATAGGTGAGAAGGTGATCGCTTATGTCATTAGGTAGGGTCCCTGCTTTATACATATGGGGATGATTGTTGATAAGTATCCAGTCTAAGATAGTTTCTTTATTGTAGGGTTTAGATATCCTAGTGGGGGAGGATATAACCTGTGAGAATCCATATAAGTTTACATGATGAATAGGGCTTCTGAGGAGCAGAAGCACCAATCTATATTAAAGTTCCCAAGTACAATAGTTTCTTGGGGGTATTTATTAGACAGCCAGTTTAGTATGTCTTCAAGTATTTTTATGTTGTTACCTGGAGGAATATAGATGCAGACAATATATATGCATTTGTTTTTGTTGAGATGTAATTTAGGAATAATGATTTCAGCCTTATCATCTCAATTTGATTGAGGGGCCTCTATGATCATCTCTAGCATGGATTTATAAAGAACAGCTACCCCACCTCCCTTGTTGGCAGTACGGTCAAGTCCTAATATGTTATAACCTGGTGCTAAAACCTCATTGTCAGAGGTTGATGGTTTTAGCCATTTTTCAGTTAGACAAAGAATACCTGGGGATAGGAGTTCTAGTAGGGCATGGAGGTGATGGACTTTATTATTTAAACTTCTAATGTTTAGGTGGTTGACCAGGAGAGAAATTGCAGATCTGTTTAAGGTGTGAGTGTTAAGGGGAGAGGTAGTGTTAAGGCTAGAGTTGTCAGTGGGGGATAGTGCAGGATTTGGGTGGATGTCGCCATCCATTGTGAGATTCGATTGGGGTTTAATGGTTAACTTCAGGAATTTGAGAATGAGGTTTTGGTATTTTTTAGTTTTTGGGTTAATATATCTAGTTCTAATAGGAAGGTTGTGTTGAATGAGAGAGGAGTTAGATACGAGGGGAATATTCAAGTGCTCTAATGGATTAGGTACTGTCAGTGTAGTAATTCGGCTTCTTGGGAGGCAGAAATCACAAAAACCCTGATGTTCATAAGTAGTTAGTATATATGGGATAAGTATTAATGGTATGACTTATATTACCATGAATATGAGTGGAGAGAGCAGCTTGGCCATTATACAGATATGGGCTAGTCTGCAGGGTATGTATAGGAAATTAAGTAAAATTAGGATAGGTAAGGAAAAATCCTATATTTGCACAGTTATAGCTGATTGGTTCTGGAAAGAGAGAGGGTGTGGTTAGATTAGTATAAATGTAGCACCACAAGGGGTAGGGTGGATTTGCAGGCAGGGTGGGGGGCATAGCGAGCCCAAACCCAGACCACGATGATCTCAGGGTCTATGTGTGCTATGTAAGTTCTTTTCTATGTTACAGTATATTTTTGGTATATTTTTAGCCCTTATTTTGTTAACTTTTAATTTACAGGCATAAAACTTAAGGAGTATAGCCCACTAAATTAAATGCTAACGTATTACTTTGCTTTTCAGGCAGTTTTACGGTTATAAAAGGTCAGAATAGAGCCCAGAGAATCTATTTCAAAGAAAAGCTAAGCATTTGAAATAGAAGATTCTTATACTGTTATTGTGACCATTACCTGTTATTGCCTCAGCCTCATATCATGCCAGTGCTGCATAGTGTCATATTACAGATTAACAATAACAAATGCATAAACATTGTCTGCATTTACATTCCACCAGGTAATAATACAAACACCCTAGAGGACATCCTCCACTGGTTATCCAGTACCTACCCCCAAGAAACTATGGTGCTTGGAGATTTTAACATTGGAACACCTGTCCCTTGGAATCTCCTACAACCCATGTCAACCTACACAATTTTATGCAGCTCATATCCTCCCCCACTAGGATAGGCAAACCCAATAACCTAGACAGTATCACTGACTGGATACCTATCAACAACCACCCCTATATGTACATGTTAGGGACCTCCCAAATGACCTAAGTGACTACTTACTTGCATACATCATCAAGCACAAGGTGGACAACCCCCACCAGACCATCTTTAAAACCATCAGAAATAATAAGATTTTCAACTCCACCAATTTTCAAAATGAACTTAAAGCTTGCAACTGGTCAATCCTAAAGCACCTTTCACTGGATGATGCAGTAGCATTCTTTAATTCCATATTCCATACTATTCTTGATTGTCATGCTCCTGCTCGCTCCATTAGAACCAAAACAAAAACTGCCCCGTGGCTCTCAAAAGAGACCAAATCTAAAATCATTGCTCAAAATAAGGCATGGGACAAATGGCGTGCCACAAAAGACCCACTAGAACAAATCTGATACTGCCAGCTAAGGAATCACACAAAAAATCTATTATACTAGACAAAAAACATCTACTACCATCTTCAACAAAAACATCACAACAAACCTCAAATGTTTGGGGCAGGAACAAACAAACTTCTTCACCCAGGACAGTCCTCCACTCCTACCCCATCAGCTTCCAACCATAAACCCCCAAAGAATATTGCAAATACCTTCAATAGTTTCTTCACAGAGACTGCCCAATCCCTAGCCAGCCAACTGGCACCCAGCTGCTCCAACCCAAATTCTGCCACAGCCAACACCCCACTATCCTTTAGCTTTCAGCCTGTTTCTACATCACCTATCAGATCTTGAATTAAACAATTAAAACCAACTACTGTAGCAGCTGATCTCTTCCAAGTAGAGTATCGGCAAAAAGCAGCAGATGCCATAGCATACCCCATCTCCATCAGAATCAACAGAACCTTATCTGAAGCCAACATCACCTCCATTTGAAAAATATCTCATGTAATACCACTCGATAAAGGAGGCAACTCATTTGAACTGTCAAACTTTAGACCCATAGCTCTTCTGTCACCATTTGCTAAAATTATGGAGAAGTGTGTCCATAAACAACTTATGCATTATCTTACTCAGAATAAGCTGTTGGCTAACTCTCATAATGGGTTTAGGCAACACCACACCACCTCAGCCCTCCTATCCTTCTCTAACACCATAAACCAAAACCAAAATAATAGCAAGCTTTCCTCAGCCCTCTTTCTGGATCTCCACAAGGCCTTCAATATGGTCAATCACCAAATACTCATGCACACCCTTAAGGCATTCTTACTAAATAGCCATGTGCTTCAATGGTTCCAATCTTATCTGTGTGGTAGACAACAAGACATCCTATGGCAGGACAAACTATCAACCAATCTACCCATCACCCTAGGTGTCCCCCAGGGCTCCATACTAGGACCCCTTCTTTTCTCTCTCTTTATTAATGACCTACCCACTGTCATCCAAAATGCTACCTGCATCCAATATACGGATGACTCCACCTTGATTTGTTCAGCCACCTCCCCGACAGATCTAATGACATTACCCAGAATTCTTTCAATATAGTTGAAAACTGGTTCTCTAACCATCAGCTGATATTAAACCCTAACAAAACAAAGTTGCTTCTTTTCTCCCCCACTTGTAAGTCTTCCTCACTGCTCATTACCATAAAATCTAATGATGGTACCATTATCTCCCCAGATGCGCAAACCAAACTCTTAGGTGTCACAATAGACAACACCCTCAAATTTGATATCCATGTCAATCAAACTATCAAAACCATTAACAAAAAACTTGTTTCCCTCTATAAGATCAAACCTTTCCTTACTCCATTTGCTAGGACTGCTATTGCTCATTCCCATCAACTCTCCACTCTTCTCTATGCCTCCCCTCTACTTACTAATTTGAACAAATCCGCTCTTAGCAAACTCGCCAACTATTATAACCATATTGCTAGATTTGCAACAGGCACGGCCTATAGGACCCAACACTGTCACAACTTAAATCTTCTGGGGTGGCTAGAATGGCCTAGCCTACTTCAGTACAACCAGCTTATAATTGCCCATAAATTTCTCAACCACCATGTCACTGGTTTCATACATGTCATTGCTGTTACTCCTGTTTGTTGTCCTCTATTAATACTGTATTCTTCTTATTCTCATTCATAGGGCAGATTATCTCAGCATCTCATCCGCAAACAACTAGTATGTGTATGCATTATCTACTATATGTTTAAAGGTTGTTGGAATGGTACATGCTGGCAAGGATGTGGTTAAAATGCTATGTTCATAACTTTATTTCCCTACAATAGTTACATTTTATCCTTCTCCTCCAGCGCTGTCTTGCTACAAGGACTTTTCATGTATGTATTATGCTTGCATTACTCACATATGCCATGTATGTTGGATATGTAACATAATTGTCAACTCCCTGTTATATGGATTCTGTGGCCCATACACAGACAAGACCTCATGGTAAGTCATTATTATCTATAACATTGTAGTGAGATATATGTGTCATATGTCATTAATGATATATGCAGCATGTGATGTAAGCACATTCTCATGGCCTGTGTCATCTATCTGTTCTTTTAGCACACCAACAGCCTTTAGCCTCCATTAGCCATTCCACTAACCCATATGTGGTATCTTATGTGTCTCTGTCTGATAGCATAGCATCTGGCACACAGGACTCTGACATAGTGATACAGCCCAGCTCAGATGGTGACAGTCATGCATATGTGGCTGTAGCCTCACATGTGGAAGAAAACATATTCAGCCATTCTGACAATGAGGGGACATCAGACAGTGAATGGGAAGAGGCCTGTGGGCAACATCTCCATGTTTAATCTGCTGGTGATGTTGACAGCTCCCCACAACACATTCGTAGTATCCATCACAGTAGATGTACAAGTGTAGTTGGTGTGCATGGGCACATGTTAAAAGGTGTCTATCTACTCCTAAAGGCAAATGAACATTTTCAGCAATATCATAGATCTGACATTTGTTCACTTGCCCATGCCACAGATCATGTTGCCACCAGTCAGGTGTACGGCATGAAAGATGAAAGACAGGAGTGCAGACATGGTGAGGTCATGATGTCACTGGCTGCGCAGAATGAAAGCATGTTATCTGTGGCATGGTCTTTTGAATCACTGGCTATGACAGTACTCAGCAGTGCTGTAGTACAAGCAGGGTTTTGCATGCTCTGACTTTCCTTAGCCGATTGCCACATGGGACAGGTAGGCCTCCTCTCAGCAGACCAAACCTTGACCATCAGGCATTGATGTCCGTGCTGCAATAGTGTGCATACACTTCTGCTTTGGGCCCATCTGATGTAGGCCCACCAGCCATGACCAGACAGTCAACTCTCACCCATGCACCTTCCCACAGTGTGTCTGCACATGCTGACATCTCCCCATTGGTATTCTCCGTGGAGCAACCTGGACCAAGTCTTTCCATATGGGGTAGGGGCAGACCACACTATCGTGTAGTGTGGGCACCCTAGACTGCATTAGAATTGCTCTGACAGTTGATCCTCTCTCTCTAGTATTGTTGATCTCACCCCATGGCAGTGATGATTGCTGTGCACACCACTTACAATGTCACCTGTCTGTGTTTGTTGTAAAGTCTGATGCCACAGGAGTCTGACATTTCTACTAACCATAGGTAATGCCATTTAGTACATTAGCTTATCTCTACTTTACATTGATATATGTTGCTTGTGATATTGACAACAGTTCTGCATTATGTCCTGAGTTGTTTTCCTGTTTGGATCTTTTGATAGTGGACAGGTAGGAATATGCTTCACAGGTGTGTACCTTGTTGTCTGCCATACACACATACAACAATATGAGTCTGCACCCATACCAATGTCATTTGTGGCCTTTGTTGATAATCTGTGTTCAGATAGATCTGTATATGTTTATACTGTTATATGTTATGATGATGTTCTGTTTGATGCTTAGTGTGTATCTACAGGGTAATTGCCATTAGATGTAATCTCTGCTGCTGTTTTGAGGGAACACCTGATAGTCAATGTTTAGTCTGTGTACTTCTGTACGTTTGGCTTGTCATGACTCAAAGTTGTGTGTCAGATGCATACTGCAGTATTGCCTGGGCCTTTATTCATGGTCACACCCTCATCCACACTCGTGTCTTCTGCCCCCTGTTTCCTCCTGCTCCTCCTCTGATAGATGTGGGATGTCATCTTCAGACATCTGGGGTTCTTGTGGTAGTTCACCCACACCTGCAGTTTGAAGACTGTCATGCACTATCAGCATATTGTGTAGCATGGCACACACAGTTATTAACTGTGCTGCCTTCTCAGGTGTGTATTTTTGTGCACACCTGGATGTAGCCAGACATCTGAACCTATCTCTCAGTATGCCAGATACATGCTCAATGGTGTCTCATGTTATTGCATTCTCTCTATTGTAGGCCTCCTCTGCAGGGTATGGTTCCCTGTACAGGATGATTAGCCATGGCTCAAGTGCATAACCACAGTCACCTGTTGTGGGGAGTAAACACATACATTGTCATTATGGATAATGTTGAGAGGGATGTCCTTATATCACGTCTTAGCTGTGTTCCCATATTTGCCCAGGTGTTTCACCTTACTGGAATGCAGTTCTCAAACCACTTTCCCTCCATATGGCAGCATTGTAGACACTTCCAGAGTGTGTCTCCCTGATGTTTGTTATGCTGCCATCTGCACACATGAATTGACAGCTTAGGGATGGCCACCCCTTTCTAATTATGTATCTGTCTGCTTCTTGATGAACTGGGGTCTTAATAGGGATGCAAGTAGAATCTATTGCATCAAGTATATGTGAGAAGTTTGCAAGATTATAGAACTGGTGCATAATAGTTTTCCAGTCCATGGGGATAGATGGAAAGTGCATGTACTCATCCACCTTGTTGCACATTGTTGCCAAGAATTTTGACAGGATGCAGCTGGCAACTGTCTGTGACACTCCTACAGCATCCCCATGTGTCTTTGGAATGTCCTAGATGCCAGTACACCCAAGCTGAGGCACACCTTTGTTTATAGAAGGATGGGGTTGCCTCACAATATCACCACAGATATGTGTGCTGTGTGAGGCACACATATTGTACACAGCCTGCACCAGCTGTCTCTGTAGGTGATACCTGTCAATGATTTGTTGATCTCACAGTTAGGTTAGTTGCACTCTTGCTCTTACTCTAGTTGGCTGCCTTTTAGGACACACAGCTACATATTTCGCCATAGCTTGTGGTACCATAGCCTGTTGTAGTTCATTCACTGCAGGTAGCATTTTTTGGTCAGTATTATTATGGTGGTATAGTGGTATAGCATATGCCAAGGTTTTGGGAAATAGAATCAACACTGCAGTTCTTCACATATAAGATGTATTTGGCATGCCCAATGTATCTTGGAATACGATGGGCATGCGCAAAATCCATAGTTATCTTATATTGAATAGTTAAGTACTCAGACTAATTGTGGTATATCATCTGAAATCACACCCACAGCTGGTGTGTTGAAGTCTTACTTTAGTGTGCTGAGCTGTCCGCAAATAGCTTTGAAATGCATCCAATTGTAGTCCTTGTTACTTACCGTGTGTTCAAAGAATGCAGTGAAAACACGATGAATAAGACAAAGTATGAGAAGCTAAGAAAAAGTTTTAATCATATGGTGCATGGGAGGCATAAATTAGTGGAACTGCAGTATTGATGCTTGCTGGAACTGCATACTGGCATTTGTGTGAATGTAACCCTTCAACACAGTGAGGTGCTGATATAGTAACAATGCTGTAATGAAACTTGGTGGGAATAAATATAGTGATGTGGTACAGAGGCCTGTCACAGTACTGCATTATAAACAAATGTCTGACAAATTGTCAAGCAGAGTATTGTTGCAAAGCATCACTATAACCAAAAGGCATTCTTTGTGATATGCACAAGGAGTTATATATGGCCAGAAAGCCTATATTCATAGGCAATTGTACAGTAGCTTCTGCAATGCTGCCACATGACCTATATCTTTTGAGAGGGATGGAATGGAACACAATTCTGTGTATTGCAATGCCTTTTCTGTGTGTGTGTGTGTGTGAGTGTGTGTGTTTGTGTGTGTGTGTGTCTGTGGGGGGGGGTACATTATGGCTACTGTGTGTACAATTGTAAATTCCTCTTTACTCCCACCCCTCCCCCCAGCTTTTACTTCTTTGATATTGATTGTTTTGACATAGAATCGTAGATTATCTTCTATGGCAGGGGGACAGTTATGGGTTGTGGGGAGTGAGGTAGGAATAGGTAAATGGCTAGCTTCATTTAGGAAGTTGAGGGCTGTGCTATGACCTTGGGAGCACTGGGAAAGAAGATGTTGTGTTTGGGTATGCCAAAAAGTTGATTAACTTGAGTGTAGAACTTGGGGGCTAATTAAAAAGGAATGCTTGATGTTTTTGTAGATACATGTCTTGTTTTATGATTAGTTTTTTTCTTCAAAATTATACAAATGTGAAATTTTCCTTGGAATTGTTTTTGTTTGTATTTTTCATTGTGAACAGACTTCATCATTTAGCTTCACTAGGGCTTTTAGTGGTCTGTTCTGAGTTGCTTAATGCAATCTTGTAATAAGGGAAAGGCATTATTTTGAAGGTTACGCAGAGTTATTCAGAGAGTTTAATGCATGAAGAAGGTGCTGGGTGTTAGGGCTTAGTTCAAGTAAATTCTTGTTAAGTGTTTTGAAAGTTTTTAAGTTAGGTATGAGGGCTACTTTTATGGGGTTGTGTGATAAGGTGATGTTATTATCATTAAATACAGTAGAGCTGTAACTACTGTGCATATGGGGAAGAACTAACAGTGAGAATTTTGGTTCAGAGATGTTAATGATAAGGAGGTGTAAAAGGGAATGATTGCTTAATATTAAACTTGTTCATGCTGGGTTTTTAACCAGTTGTATGAGGCTCTGATCTGTGAACTATTCATTGAGGCTCTTGGGATTATGGTTGAAGTCATCTAGTTTTACTGTTTGGTAGTAGTCTGTTAATGTGGATTTAAGGGAGGTGATAACATACTGAACTTTCACCTGGAAGCTAATGTAGGGAACTAGGCTACTGCCAGGTGTAATGGGACTCCTTTCTGCAATGGTAGGGAAGGAAATAAGCAGTTTAAATCAGAGTCTGAAGTGGGTGTAGCTTGGCAGCAGAGGTTTATGTTAAAGTTTTCCATCTGTATTAACAATG